>NC_083586.1:37202783-37502783 GCF_027579695.1 Neoarius graeffei
ACCTACGGTCAATTTAGAGTCACCAGTTAACCTAACCTGCATGTCTTTGGACTGTGGGGGAAACCGGAGCACCCGGAGGAAACCCACGCGGACACGGGGAGAACGTGCAAACTCCGCACAGAAAGGCCCTCGCCAGCCCCGGGGCTCGAACCCAGGACCTTCTTGCTGTGAGGCGACAGCGCTAACCACTACACCACCGTGCCGCCCCTCTATCTAACTGCATTACTGGAAATGATAAACATTAACCTGAACAAAGGAATGTACATCAGGATCAGGTTAGATGGAGGACTCTTTAACTTGGCCTGACTATGAGCGTCAATCAAGACAAGAGAGCGTTGTCTGAGGCTACATCCACACGACAACGAGATTTTTTTTTTTTTAAATAATATCGCGTCCACATGGGCAACGGATCAGTAAAATATCAGGTACATATGGCAACGCAACGCTTGCTGAAAATGATGCAATACACATGCCACACCTCTACGTGCGCTGTAAGACGGTCCCATCGGAGACACCACAACAATAGAAGTAGACGCATGCGCATAAACCCCTTCTTCTGTAGCATCAGCCACAAAGTTTTGATTATTAATCAGTAGCGTAAAACGAAAGACGCGGAAAGAGGAATGAATGGGGTTAGATGGAGAGAGAGAGAGGAATGAACGGAGGTAGATGGAAGCCGGTATGCCAACATTCTGATATCCTCCAGAATTCTTTAATGGTCCGGAATAAATTGAATGCTACACGTTGATGGATTACTTTGTTCTTCTACGCCCTTTTTGAGGAATGTATTGTCGGACTTAAACCAACATCTGAAGAGGTGAGATCGCTCCTTTTTTTCCCCTATTTTTGCTGGCGGGATTGTTTTTGGAAAGCGCACGGGCAGTGCGCGGTTTGGTACTGCTTCCGCAGTGTTTGGACTAAAGACTCTGCCCTAAGGGCTATTCTCTCTCTCTCTCTCTCTCTCTCTCTGCACCATTACACAATAAATATTCACAGTGAAAATATTTTGTAAGCGCGTTTCATGAACCAAGTTATAGGATTTGTTGACAACTCGCGTCGAGTTCGTTACACTTCTACCCAGCGTGAAGCACTGACAGTCATGTGGTTGTGACGTCATCGTAAACAAATCCGTTCTACTCATCCAGACGACTTCGCAACGGTGCCGTTGCCAGATTTTTCCACTCTGGAACCCGTTCTCAAAAGATTTCGTTTTGGGGCACCCAAAACGCCAGTGCCGTGTGGACGCCAGGCCGAAACGATAAACAATTTTATCAGATTCACCTGAATCCGTTGCCATGTGGACAGGGCCTGAGAGAGCTTCTCTATGCAGACGACTCCGCCCTGATCACCACTGATGTATGTGCTATCCAGGAAGTTGTCAACAGATTTTCCTTTGCTGCAGAACTGTTCGGGCTCCATGTCAATGTCTCTAAAACTGAATTAATGTACCAACCCTCTCCTGATTGTCCCATTGAGGAAAGAAAACTGCAAGACGTGCTACTCAATGGTACAGTACTGAAGAAATCTGATCACGTCACCTACCTTGGCAGCACAGTGACCAATACCAACTCATCTGATCTTGAGGTGGAAAGGAGAATTCAAGCAGCTACCGAGGCCTTTGCAGCCTTGCAGAAGAAACTCTGGAGCTTCCAGGACACTGGGCAATCAACTAAGATCAAAGTTTACAAAGCTATTGTACTACCAGCCCTGCTGTATGCAACAGAATGCATGACCCTGTATCGACACCACATCAAGAAGCTGACAAGAGTACAACTCCGGCACCTCCGCCAAATCCTGGGCATTAAATGGCAGGATAGGGTACCTGATGTTGAGGTGCTAAGGAGAGCTGAATCAGTCAGTGTCGAGGCACTCATCACAGCTTCCCAACTTCACTGGATTGGACACGTCTGCAGGATGGGGGACTCGAGACTGCCTAAAGAAGTACTGTACTGTGAACTTAGCCGAGGTCGGCGTAAGCAGGGTGGGCAAAAGCTCCGATATAAGGATGTGATCAAACGTCACATGAAGAACGCGGGAATGAGCATCCCCATGTGGGAAGGAGATACGGCTGACTGCATAAAGTGGCGACGCCTCGTGAGAGAATCAACGTCATCAAGCTGAAAAGACTGAAAGGAGTATGAGAGAGCACACGAAAGAAGACACTTGACTACGGATCAAACAAGTTTCGTTTGTCCACACCGCGCCCGCTGCTGCCGCTCTCAAGTGGGCCTTGTGCCTCACATGTGGGCCTGCCAAAACTAACCTGACAGCACAGTCAACATCGTATCGATGGACAGCCGAAGAGACACGAGAGAGGTCAGAGGAGAATAGATAGATTGGTACGAGACGACAAGAAGGCTGCAGTAACTCAAAATAACCACTCTTGACAACCACGGTGAGCAGAAAAGCATCTCGGACTGCACAATATGCAGATGAGCTACAACGGCTCACCAAAACTGTACAGCTCAAGACTGGAAAAACAGCTCATCTCATTACCTCTAGCCAATTTATCCTGTTCTACAGGGTCGCAGGCAAGCTGGAGCCTATCCCAGCTGACTACGGGCGAAAGGCGGGGTACACCCTGGACAAGTCGCCAGGCCATCACAGGGCTGACACATAGACACAGACAACCATTCACACTCACATTCACACCTACGGTCAATTTAGAGTCACCAGTTAACCTAACCTGCATGTCTTTGGACTGTGGGGGAAACCGGAGCACCCGGAGGAAACCCACGCGGACACGGGGAGAACATGCAAACTCCGCACAGAAAGGCCCTCACCGGCCACGGGACTCGAACCCGGACCTTCTTGCTGTGAGGCGACAGCGCTAACCACTACACCACCGTGCCGTAAATACATCAACAGTGCAGTGGTGGGGAAGGAGGAGGAAGAAGAGAGTGTTTAACTACTTATAAGCTAATTGATTCAACGTACCTGTGGCAATGACACTATATTTGGTTTACTGTCATCATAGAATAGGAAATGCTATTTTCATTTGCTCATTTTTTTTGCAAATAGGCATCACCAAATCTCCATTTCAGCCAATGCTCACCCCACAGGTTTTCAATGGGGTTCAAGTCAGGGGACTGAGATGGCCAGGGCAGAAGTTTGATTCTGTGGTCAGCAAACCATTTCTGTGTTGATATGGACAAACGCTTTGGATCAATGTCCTGTTGGAAGATCCAATGATGACCCAGTTTTAGTTTCCTGGCAGAGGCAGCCAAAGTTAGATTTAAAATCTCCTGGTATTTCATGGAGCCCATGATGCCATGTACCCTAACAAGGTTTCCAGGCCTTTGGAAGAAAAACAGCCTGAAAACATCACAGAACTTCCACCAGATTTGAAATGGGATTGGGTTATTTTCATTCGAGCCACCCTTCTTTTTACACCAAACCCAACTTGAGTGTTTGCTGCCAAAAAGCTCCATTTTTGTTCCATCAGACTGTAAAACTGAATAGACCATAGAAACCATTCTCTGACTTAAGGTCAACACACTTCTCCCTCATTTGGTTTGTGTGTTCTCTTATCCTTCCCATGTTGATGGATGACTAAGGGAATTTGGCCTTTGTGTCACCTCATATTTGTCCCCCAGTTAATCAGGAAGTCATGGATTACAGCTTGAAAAGTTCCTACACACTCCAACTCAAATACTGTACAATTTAAACGAGCAACATGCTTCAGTTACATTACGTTCAATTAAAAGGTTGGATTTTTCTCTTTTTTTCAGCGCGAGATGAAGCGACTTCACCAAAGGGTGAATTTCCTCCCCCTCACCCTTTTTACTAATCTTTATAAGGGGTGTCAATAATTGTGGAGGACACTTTTATATAACTGGCACCATACACACCCAAATAGGATCCACTGGTCAGACAATAATGAACATCTTTCTACTCAAAACAACAAGAATGATAGGAATACCCTTGATGTTGGAGATATCGATGTTGAGCTGAGTCAGTTTCTCACAGGTTCGGTCCATGCACTCGTACACGGACTGCAGAATCTCTTTCGGATCCTCTTCTACCCAACTGCAGAACACAAATTAATGTGCGCATTACTGAACAAATCTTCTTAATGAGGTTACTGTGGCTTCTGTGATAAGCTGCACTTTTATTAAAACAGTAGCTGGATGACTTAATTTCAAAATTCATTTAGGATTTTTCCTTTAACAAAAAGAGCCAGCAATGATGAAAATTATGAGGAGGTATCAGTGGGTATGATTATATCTGCATGGTGATACAAAGAGATGTACAGTGTCTTGCAAAAGTATTCATCCCCCTTGGCGTTTGTCCTGTTTTGTCGCATTACAAGCTGGAATTAAAATGGATTTTTGGAGGGTTAGCACCATTTGATTTACACAACATGCCTACCACTTTAAAGGTGAAAATTGTTTTATTGAGACACAAACAATAATTAAGATGAAAAAACAGAAATCTGGAGTGTGCATAAGTATTCACCCCCCACAAAGCCAATACTTTATAGAGACACCTTTTGCTGCAATTACAGCTGCAGGTCTCTTGGGGTATGTCTCTATTAGCTTAGCACATCTAGCCACTGGGACTTTTGCCCATTCCTCAAAGCAAAACTGCTCCAACTCCTTCAAGTTAGATGGGTTGCGTTGGTGTACAGCAATCTTCAAGTTATGCTACAGATTCTCAATTGGATTGAGGTCTGGGCTTTGACTAGGCCATTCCAAGACATTTAAATGTTTCCCTTTAAACCACTCCAGTGTAGCTTTAGCAGTCTGTTTAGGGCCATTGTCCTACTGGAATGTGAACCTTCGTCTCAGTCTCAAACCTCTGGCCGACTCAAACAGGTTTTCCTCCAGAATTGCCCTGTATTTAGTGCCATCCATCTTTCCTTCAGTCCTGACCAGCTTTGCTGTCCCTGCAGATGACAAATATCCCCACAGCATGATGCTGCCACCACCATGCTTCACTGTAGGAATGGTGTTCTCAGGGTGTTGGGTTTGCGCCACACATGGTGTTTCCCATGATGGCCAAAAAGATCAATTTTAGTCTCATTTGACCAGAGAATCTTCTTCCATGTGTTTGGGGAGTCTGCCACATGCTATTGGACAAACTCCAAATGTGTTTTCTTTTCTTCCCCCCCCCTTTTTTTAAGCAATGACTTTTCTGGCCACTCTTCCATAAAGCCCCGCTCTGTGGAGTGTACAGCTTAAAGTGGTCCTATGGACAGATACTCCCATCTCCGCTGTGGATCTTTGCAGCTCCTTCAGTGTTATCTTTGGTGTCTTTGTTGCATCTCTGATTAATGCCCTCCTTGCCCGGTCTGTGAGTTTCGGTGGGCGGCCTTCTCTTGTCAGGTTTGTAGTGGTGCCGTATTCTTTCCATTTTGCTATAATGGGTTTAATGGTGCTCCATGGGATATTTAAAGTTTGGGATATTTTTTATAACCCAACCCTGATCTATACTTCTCCACAACTTTTGGCCCTTTTCCACTACCCTTTTTCAGCTCGCTTCAGCTCACTTCAGCCCGACACGGCTCGCGTTTCGACTACCAAAAACCAGCACGACTCGGCTCGCTTCAGCCCTGCTTAGCCCCTAAAACTCGCACCGTTTTGGAGTGGGGCTGAAGCGAGCCAAAGCGAGCCGAGTGAGGCTGGGGGCGTGAGCAGACACTCCCCTGTGCACTGATTGGTGAGGAGGAGTGTCCTCACATGCCCACACACGCCCCGCGAGCGCGCTGGGATCTGTAAACACCGCAAACCCGGAAGGAGAATAATTACGAATTACGAGAATTTCTGAAGCCTTATGCGCCTCGCCTCATCTATACGCTCTTGCCAGTATCTGTCTGCGTTGTCGGTGACAACAAGCCACAGCACCAAGACCAGCAACACTAACGACTCCATGTCCTCCATGTTTATTGTTTACTCTCCGGGTCGTGAGACTACCGCTTAAAAGATCACTGATGTCACTGTTTGCGCTGCTTAACGACATCACCTGACGTCCACCCACTTTCGCTAACTCCACCCAATGTGTCCACCCACTTCCAGCCAGCACGGTTCAGCGCGGTTGTAGTCGAAATGCAACTCCAACAGCCCCACTCAGCTCGACTCAGCACGGCACGGCTCAGCCCGACTCAGCCGCGTTTGTAGTGGAAAAGCGGCATTTGTCTCTGACCTGTTTGGAGGCTCCTTGGTTTTCATGTTACTTGCTTAGTAGTGTTGCAGAGTCAGGGTCCTTCCAGACCAAGTTGATTTATACAGACATCATTTGACATCAGAGCCCCTGTCACTGGAAATAAGCTGAGGAGGTGGAAAGGGTCTCCAGTTTTAAGAGGACCTCTACAGGTCTCCCTGCCTCAGCAGAGCCTGCAACGTCATTAAGGACAATACACATCCCTTTCATCACCTATTCTCACTCCTACCATCCGGAAGATGCTACAGAGTCTTAAAAGGCCCACACTTCCAGACTCAGGAACAGCTTCTACCAAACATCTATCAGGGAACTGACCTCACACCCCTCCACACCAATTTTACCTCAAGTGCAATCATAATACACTAACGTGCAATAACTGCATAAGTCACTTTCAATTATTTTATACAAATTAAATCATTTTACATTCTATTTCCATTATTTTTTTTTTAGTCATTACTCATTCAACTGACAGCTTATTTTAATGTGCACGCACACATGTGAGTGAACGAGGAACGGTTTTTCCTTCGTTTTAAGAGAGACCGCAAATTTCGTTATATGTTAACATGTACTGACAATAAAAGCCATTCGGATTACTAAAAAAACAAAAAAAAAAACAACCCATTAGTAGGTTATTTCCAGCTGTGCTTTCCAGCTGCTGTGACATTAGTTGCAGTGAGCTTTGATGCGCGAGTACTCACCCCTCTTTAGGGAAACTCTGCTGAATCTCGACTTGATGGTGACTAAGCAGCTCTGCAGTTTTAGCATTGAACACCTGCATGAAAGAGACACATAATACTTAGAAGACAGGAATGCAGATTTTATTACATAAAGGGAGAAAATCTGATTTCTGTGTGACTAAATGCTTTTCCAGACGGTCTTCCAAAAATTCTATTCCAAATATACATTTTAACACGTGGATTTAGAAATATATAACTAATAAGCAAGCCTGAGGTGATGGTGGCAAGGAAAAACTCCCTGAGAAGTCATGAGGAAGAAACCCATCCTCATTTAGGGGAGAACAGATAGCATGATTATAAATATTACAGTACATTAACGGCATTTAGCAGACAGACCCTCATCCAGACTGACATACAACATGCTGCCTGGGGAGCAATTGGGGGTTAGGTACTTTGCTCAAGGGCACTTCAGCCATTCCTGCTGGTCCAGGGAATCGAACTAGCAACCTTTTGGTCCCCAAGCTGCTTCTCCAACCATTACACCATGGCTTCAATAATTCATTTCTAGAAGTATGTCCTGTATGGTCAAAAAGTGCTATTGCATAATCAGGAAAACCATTATACTTTTAATACGAAGCCCATTTTGTTTAAAATCATCAACTGTTTACTGATGGAAATTTGAGTGCAAAACTGTTCATGGTAACTGCAGTCCTAAAGTCATGAAGGCAACTGTAGTTCAAAACCATCGTAGCAAAACCATTTGTACTAAATTGTCCAAAGCCATCTTCAAAACGTGTCTCTATGGCTGTCCATATGAACTCGCCTCCACAGGAGCAAAGTGATGAAAACCTCAGCCAGTCAGTATGGCTGGATGAATGAAAATCCATCCATCAGGATAGATCAGGGGCTGTACATATTTTAGATTTCAATTAAACTTGGTGGAAGGGTGTAGCATGGGCCAAGGAAGAACCCATTACATTTTGGTATGGAGCTGCATCACGGGGCAGATCCAAGAACCGAGTTTCTCTTTCGCCAACGTTGCGAGATGAGCTTCATCAAATTCCTTATATTTTAAAATCCAGTAGATTGCAGTCAAGTTCAACAGGGTCAAAACATAACCAGTGTAGAAACATGAGGACTCCAATAGAAGTGTGGCGATTCAGTTTTTTCACGATTCACATTTTTTTGCCCTCCATTTTACAACTGATGCAAATCATGGTCAATATCCTGTTAACTGTCAGCCTAGAAATGTTGAGCAATAAAATAAAAGTCGTGTTGCCTTTGTGATATTTATTCAGACTCCAGTCACTCTATTGACTTTTTGAATGGATCACAGTTCAGTCATTTCTGGCACATTTTAATTTTCAAACCACAAAATGCTAAGAAACAAACAAAAAAAGAAATGAAAACAATGACTTTTGTCTCATTCTTTTAAAACACAAAAATAGCCACTTGTGTTAAAGTGAATACCACCTCTTGAGACACAACATTCATTGTCCAGAGAGTACAGAAGGCACTGAGATTGTAAGAAATGCCGCCAAACTGGGTTTTTAAAAGCTGGTGGCTTCAGGAATTCCGAGTCATCCGCCATGTTGTTCACAAAGCAACGCATGATCTCGCAAGATCGCTATAGCAACCACAAACATGGCTGCACCCACGTACAGCTCCAGATACCGAATCGAATTTTTAATCTCAAAATTATGCTGTTTGTCAAAATCTGTTACGCATCTACAGTTATTGGGATGAAATTAGGCATTGTTAGTGAATCGTCAGCGAATCGTGATTCGTTAAATTTTAATCGATTTTTGACTCACGGATTGAAATGGACCGATTAATCATCACACCTCTAGGCTCCAGATCACAATCCACATTCATGGGTACCAGTAATACCAGGAAATATATCCAGCGATTGTGGTTGCAGATTTGCATACCACAAAAGAGTCGACTATTGTCCTTGGTGGAGATCTGCGCTTTTCAAATGCCCTTCTAGTTACTACATATTTTACTTCAAGGAGTTCCCAAACTTCTCTGGATCCTAAATGGACAATATGTACTTTCTGTGACCAATCCGTGTCCACCCAACATTTTATTATAGATTTATAATATAGCACTCATGAAGCATTTGAACATTTTGTCATGTGTCAGTAACAAATAACAGGTTACGTTACACCATGCTTCAGTAAACCATTCGTGTATGTTCAGGTTTGCTTTCTGGACTTCTGTTTAGAGGTCTGCGCGGGACAGAATTTTCAGTCCTGCTCCCGCCCGCATTGTGCAGTCCCGCTCCCGCCCGCTCCCGCCCGCTCCCGCAAAGAATTATGATTTTCAGTCCCGCTCCCGCCCACAAATCCCGCATGATGCAGACGTTCGCGTTATTTCTCACGAAAGTTCTTGTCATTGGCTTGGGGAATTAAACATGCTGAGCTTAGCTGAGCTCTCCACTGACCGATCCTTCATTTATTGCAAGTTTATTGTTTAGACTCTGACATTCTGCTGACACATTCCAAGTTGAGCGCTGCATGCGCTCATGATTGACAGCTCTCGCTTTGATTGACAGCTCTCGCTTTGCGCACTCGCACTCCCACTTCCGACTCTGTGGCGTTATGATTCCAACCGCGATTTCATTCTCCTCTCATATGAAGTGCTGCACAACCACAACCAGCTCCTCAGATTATACACTGTCTATTTCTAGCTTTAAATTGAACAATCTGTGCGATACACAGTCCTTTTTAAGACTAGTTAATACTTTTTAAATACTTAGGACTAATACTCGACTTTTTAACGGTAAATGTACCTCTTTTTAAAGCAGCACTTACTTCTGAAGCACTGTGAGCTTCACTAGAGGAGCTCTGCTCTTCTGCCATGATCGGAGATCTCAAACACGGAAGAGCGGAAAGGAATCGGAAATGTACACGAGATTAGACCACATCCGCAAATTTAGGCATCTTAAAATGTTTTTATTAATGCCAAATAAAATATCCAGCACAAATTATATACGATAGACATAAATTAATTTATAAATTTTATTTTAAACACGTTTTTAGTTAGCGGGACTGCAGCTTATCACCTCACTCCCCCTCCCGCCCGCAGCGAGCTTTCAAAATTTGTCCCGCGCCGCACTGCTTTGCGTCGGGTCCCACGGGACTCCCACGGGACTCCCGCGGGAGTGCAGGGCTCTACTTCTGTTGTTCCGCTTTGTAAGAATCACTCGCTGAATGCGGTTGTGGAACTTGCCAAAATAAATAGGCAGAGACATTTATCCTGAAAGTTTTATTGCTGAACTTGTACACTTATGTAACGTCAGGATAACAAAGACTAAAATAGCACATACACTTGATATGGCTTGTCAGAATGTGATTCCCAATAAAGTCAGTACGTTTACATGCACATCCAAATCGAGCTGCTGTCGGTAATCGAGCTAAGGGTCCCAGCAGGGGTGCCAGAGAAATCCAATCCTACATGCACACAAGGAAATCGAGCTATTGTGTGAGGTACATTGTGCACCCAAGCCACAGGTGGCGCTACATGCCCCATCGTGTTGGTACACTTCCGGTTGTCATCATGAAGAGCTATTCAAGAGTGTAAACAAAGTTATCAGTTCCGTGTTCTCCATTGCGCGTTTTTCTCCCGTCCATGAATTTTAATATATTCAACTCAAGCTGAATGAGCATGAACTCTGTCTCCTCATTGCTCCAGAAGTGCACGTTTCTGCTCGCCATTTTCTCTTCTTCGTTTGTTCCTCCTGACCTCTTCTGCTGCTCGCTACTACTGTTGTCATGCCGACCGAGGCTGTCGTGTTTCCCGCTTGTGGTCTTGTCACTCGTCACTTCCGGAAGGGGCAGTGCTGAAGTAAGTAGCTCGACTACGTAGCTCGACAGGGTTTACATGCACTAAGTAGCTCGGCAAAAATCGCATAATCTAGGTCGTGTAGCTCGATTACGAGAAATCAAGTTCAGTTCAATTTCAGCCTAGCTAAGGTGTTTCCATGGCATTTAGAACTTCGATTTCAGTCAGGCAACAGCAGAAATTAGATTTTCTCTATGTGCATGTAAACGCACTGAGTGATTCCCAGTAATTATGTCTGAAAGAAGCTATAAATTATGAGCCCTTTAGTGTCACTTCATCTTACAAATAAGTGAGAACTGGGTGCGTGTTATGCCCCAAAAGAAACAAACAGCAAAAAAAAAAAAAAAACCTATAAATCACGTACAGGATTGTCGATAGAACTGGAGATGAGTCAGAATAGCAATTTATATATGCACAATAAACACTGTTCAAATCTTCTAACAAACTCTAAGATATAAAAATGACCACAGGGCGGAGACGGGCCCTCAAATCAAATTCTGCTAAGGGCCCCAGAAAGACTTGTGTCAGCTCTGGTCATTGCCCTAACTTTAACTCCCCTTGTATACTATTTATACACAGCATGGGACAGTTGTGAAAGTTTTCCACCCCTACAGCTGCAGACATGACGGTGTGAGATGAGATGCTAAAAGAGAACAGGACAAGCGGGTGAGCGCGGGTGCTATACTCACTATGAATGCCTTCATTGGCATGTATAGCATGTCCACGTGTCATGGCGTAACTGAATACACTTGTGATATTTAAATGTACAGAAAGAAAAGGATCTGTGCTGGATTCAAATTTAAAGTGAACCAACTTCTTTTTCACTGGATAAAGCTTGAACGTCGGTGCTGGTCTAAAAGGCGATGTCCTAAACAGCACCCAAAGTGGACGAAAAAGTATGAAATCTAACAGTAACCAGAAAAATGAATGAATAAATGAACAAATGAATAAAAAAGGTTAGCAAGCAGACCTGACCATCTACTGATTGCCAATAGCAGTACACTTTCCAATCAGTATGCGGCTCAAGATGGAGTACACGTTCTAATCCTTCAAGCAGATACGCAGAACCATGGGCTCACTTTTGTTTATAAATGCCTTGAGACCTCAAGAATTGCATAGGAATAGTTTTAAGCGTTAACAATAAAGCCAATATAATAGTTCTTATGATTAAAGTGATTTATATAGGTAGCGGTCTGAGTGAATGACCTTGATGTCCGTAACGTCACAGCAGGAAGTCTATCGGTCTCATCGCCCTTTCCGCTATATTAAAACACAGAGCCGACTGCAACTCCGATCCTCCGTTTTGAGCTAATTTATCACCATGCTACGTAGATGTCATGACAGAAGGTGGATTTACGTTGCATTCATGGCCCAAGAATGTTCAAACTGCAAAGATTTGGACGCGTTTTGCGAGAAGTTCACGGGCACATTGGGCGCCTACGAAGTGGTCTCTCCTCTGCTCTGCACATTTTACTGACGACTCGTACGAGGCCTCTGATCTGTTGAGGAGCGTTGGCTATAAGCCCGTACTGAAAGAGGGTGCAGTACCAACAATTAAAACTACAAGAAAAGGAAAGTATTTTTTTATTTATTTATTTTTAAAGGAAAGCAAGTTCAATTGCACCAGTTCTCCCAGAGTGAGAGTCGAGGGTTGTTGGTAAAACCTGGGATGGAAATGGGATGTGACATATTATCGCTCGGGCAGTGACCTCCCCGCGGTTGTTGCTAAAACCGGTGATGTCCCGTCCCATCCCGGGTTTTAGTAATTGCCTGAGCCGAGCAGTAATGGCGGAGTACTCAGTATGGAGAAAATAAAGAATGAGTGGAGCATCCATCTGATTTCTCCGCAGGATATCGCTGCCATCTCGCCCTTACGTGGAAGAAGCGAATGAACAGAGAACCGAACGAACAACTGAAAGTCAAATTGTTTCAAAACAATCGGCCACAAGGTCGACCTTCAAGAAGCGAGAACACCAACGGGTAAGCTCCGACTCTCATTTGGATACAAAACATGTTTCCCTGCATTTAGATTAATGCATGTAACTTGTATTGTATGTTTAAGTTACCGGTATAAGATTATTTAATTTGCTTCAGAATGTGATTGTCTCAGTTCATCTGATTATTTAATGAGCCTTTTACGTTTTATCAGTGAAAATGCATGCATGTACATGTATGCTGCATAAGTTATAACACCTATCTTGTTTTAATGAGAGTCAACCCACAATCAATGAAGTCAAATCAGTCTTAGTTGAGCCAGTCGGTAACGGGATTTCTTACTTTCACCATGAATTTTTATTTATATGGCTTTGGTCTATAGTTGTCAAAGGCCTCGGCCTTAAAACCAGTTACCGCTGTGACGTCACGCACTCAGGGCTGGCTGGCTCAGCGGGGCAGCTCGAACGCCAACTTTGCGGTCAATTTTAACTCTCAAAAATACAGGTAGTCGTCGACTTATGACTGCGTTTGGTTACGACTGACCGGTCGTAAACCGATCTGGTCGTAAGTTGGCCTGTGTTAAATGAACGTAAGTATATTGTGATGTGTAATGATATTGTAATCATCTTAAAGTCTTATTTTATCAACATTTTCTTATTTCATTACCTTGGCTTAAGTCAAACACTGCATATTCAGGGGTGAAAGTAACTTTTATTTCTTGCCAGTATATTATTTTGAGTCATAGTGCGCGCGCCGAAAAATATACCTAATTACTCATTATTGGCTACTTATCAAGCATTCACTAGGACTTCTTATCACTCAGTAGTACTAGTATAGTACTTTTTTAAAATCACACTATCACTCTTTCATCCACCTGTATCAGTTTTTGATTATAAATAAATTGCAAACATCATTTCAACAACACAATCGTTTTAATTACATTTTTTTAGTTGAACAGTTGAAAACTAACTTTTCATTTTGGACATTGGACACAGAACAGTGTAACAGAACAGAAAAGTATAAGTTACTTTGATTACCAGCTGCGCATGTTATAGCACAAAATCTGGTTAAGCCGCACACGCGCTGTAGCTCGCTCGTTGTTTGTCCAGCGAAACACTGCGCACATAATAGAAGAGGCTGGATGCAGTGTTGCCAGATTGGGCAGTTTTGAACATATTTTGGGCTGGAAACCGACAGCAGTATCTGGCAACACTGGCTGGATGCTGGGCGCTGCCGGGAGCTGGGGCAGAAACTGTCGTACGCTCAGCTAGCTCAGCTGGGAAACACTTGCCCGACGGTCATAAAGTCGATCGGTCGTAAGTCGATGACTACCTGTATATATTTTTATTCCCATTTATGCAGCATACAAGAGTCAAGGATTGATATACTATCCACTCAGAAATTTATTTAAAAATAAAGGTTCTGCATATCTCCTTTAAGTACAGTAGTATGCAATTCAGGACGTAGTACACTTTCTAATCCTTTAGTACAGTAGCATGCGGTTCAAGATGTAGTACACTTTCTAATTTTTAAGTCCAGGATGTAGTACTTTCTAATCCTTAAGTACAGCAGTATGCTGTCCGGGCTGTAGTACACTTTCTAATCCTTAAGTACAGCAGTATGCTGTTCGGGATGTAGTACACTTTCTAATCCTTAAGTACAGCAGTATGCGGTTCGTGCTGTAGTACACTTTCTAATCCTTAAGTACAGCAGTATGCTGTTCGGGATGTAGTACACTTTCTAATCCTTAAGTACAGCAGTATGCGGTTCGGGATGTAGTACACTTTCTAATCCTTAAGTACAGCAGTATGCGGTTCGGGATGTAGGACACTTTCTAATCGAGTGTTTCCCAACCTTTCTTGAGCCACAGCACATATTTTACATTCGCAAAATCCCTCGGCACACCACCAAACAAAAATGTCATAAGTATATATAATGAAATATAACGATCATCCAGTCTCAATTTACTTACTCAGTGTGAAACCTGGGCCTGTTTAGTTGAACACAAAGCTGATATACTCGGAGGAATTGAAGAAAGACACACATGAATCTTCCTTAACAGCTCTGAGTCACTCTCCTTTTTTAATTTTTATAGCAGTCAAGCATGAAAAGCCCAGCTCGCATAGGTAGGTTGTGGAAAATCACCTTTTTTGCTTTCTTCTGACCTCTACTCATACTAGGGCCTTCATCTGGGTCAGAATTTTCTCCAGGACCCAGTTTGGATTGCGTACTTTTTCAAATATTTATCCATCGCTATCACCGCCGTCACACCTGAAGCACTAATTCTATTTTTTGAATGGCAACAGGTAGATACACAGGTTAATTAGCTACCTGCTGCCATCTAGTGGAAGAGTATTTAATTCTTCTGCCCATCACGATACGTAGCTGGCATAGATGAACGAAGACATTATTTGCAGTAAAAAAATAATTTTCGGAACAATCAAGTGAAATTGGATAATTTCCCACAGTACACCTGATGATCTCTCACGGCGCACTAATGTGCCGTGGCACAGTGGTTGGGAAACACTGTTCTAATCCTTAAGCACAGCAGTATGCAGTTCAGGCTGTAGTACACTTGCTAATCCTTAAGCACAGGATGTAGGACACTTTCTAATCCTTAAGCACAGCAGTATGCAGTTCAGGCTGTAGTACACTTGCTAATCCTTAAGCACAGGATGTAGGACACTTTCTAATCCTTAAGCACAGCAGTATGCAGTTCAGGCTGTAGTACACTTGCTAATCCTTAAGCACAGGATGTAGGACACTTTCTAATCCTTAAGCACAGCAGTATGCTGTTCAGAATGTAGTACACTTTCTAATCCTTAAGCACAGCAGCATGCGGTTCGGGCTGTAGTACACTTTCTAATCCTTAAGCACAGCAGCATGCGGTTCAGGCTGTAGTACACTTTCTAATCCTTAAGCACAGCAGCATGCGGTTCGGGCTGTAGTACACTTTCTAATCCTTAAGCACAGCAGCATGCGGTTCGGGCTGTAGTACACTTTCTAATCCTTAAGCACAGCAGCATGCGGTTCGGGCTGTAGTACACTTTCTAATCCATAAGCACAGCAGCATGCGGTTCGGGCTGTAGTACACTTTCTAATCCATAAGCACAGCAGCATGCGGTTCGGGCTGTAGTACACTTTCTAATCCTTAAGCACAGCAGCATGCGGTTCGGGCTGTAGTACACTTTCTAATCCATAAGCACAGCAGTATGCGGTTCGGGCTGTAGTACACTTTCTAATCCATAAGCACAGCAGTATGCGGTTCGGGCTGTAGTACACTTTCTAATCCTTAAGCACAGCAGTATGCGGTTCGGGCTGTAGTACACTTTCTAATCCTTAAGCACAGCAGTATGCGGTTCGGGCTGTAGTACACTTTCTAATCCTTAAGCACAGCAGTATGCGGGTCGGGATGTAGTACACTTTCTAATCCTTAAGCACAGCAGTATGCGGTTCGTGCTGTAGTACACTTTCTAATCCTTAAGCACAGCAGTATGCGGTTCGTGCTGTAGTACACTTTCTAATCCTTAAGCACAGCAGTATGCGGTTCGGGCTGTAGTACACTTTCTAATCCTTAAGCACAGCAGTATGCGGTTCGGGATGTAGGACACTTTCTAATCCTTAAGCACAGCAGTATGCGGGTCGGGATGTAGTACACTTTCTAATCCTTAAGCACAGCAGTATGCGGTTCGGGCTGTAGTACACTTTCTAATCCTTAAGCACAGCAGTATGCGGTTCGGGCTGTAGTACACTTTCTAATCCTTAAGCACAGCAGTATGCGGTTCGGGCTGTAGTACACTTTCTAATCCTTAAGCACAGCAGTATGCGGGTCAGGCTGTAGTACACTTTCTAATCCTTAAGCACAGCAGTATGCGGGTCAGGATGTAGTACACTTTCTAATCCTTAAGCACAGCAGTATGCAGTTCAGGATGTAGGACACTTTCTAATCCTTAAGTACAGCAGTATGCGGTTCGGGATGTAGTACACTTTCTAATCCTTAAGTACAGTAGTATGCAGTTCAGGCTATAGTACACTTTCTAATCCTTAAGCACAGGATGTAGGACACTTTCTAATCCTTAAGCACAGCAGTATGCGGTTCGGGCTGTAATACACTTTCTAATCCTTAAGCACAGCAGTATGCGGGTCGGGATGTAGTACACTTTCTAATCCTTAAGCACAGCAGTATGCGGGTCGGGATGTAGTACACTTTCTAATCCTTAAGCACAGCAGTATGCGGTTCGGGCTGTAGTACACTTTCTAATCCTTAAGCACAGCAGTATGCGGTTCGGGCTGTAGTACACTTTCTAATCCTTAAGCACAGCAGTATGCGGTTCGGGCTGTAGTACACTTTCTAATCCTTAAGCACAGCAGTATGCGGGTCAGGCTGTAGTACACTTTCTAATCCTTAAGCACAGCAGTATGCGGGTCAGGATGTAGTACACTTTCTAATCCTTAAGCACAGCAGTATGCAGTTCAGGATGTAGGACACTTTCTAATCCTTAAGTACAGCAGTATGCGGTTCGGGATGTAGTACACTTTCTAATCCTTAAGTACAGTAGTATGCAGTTCAGGCTATAGTACACTTTCTAATCCTTAAGCACAGGATGTAGGACACTTTCTAATCCTTAAGCACAGCAGTATGCGGTTCGGGCTGTAATACACTTTCTAATCCTTAAGCACAGCAGTATGCGGGTCGGGATGTAGTACACTTTCTAATCCTTAAGCACAGCAGTATGCGGTTCGGGCTGTAGTACACTTTCTAATCCTTAAGCACAGCAGTATGCGGTTCGGGCTGTAGTACACTTTCTAATCCTTAAGCACAGCAGTATGCGGTTCGGGCTGTAGTACACTTTCTAATCCTTAAGCACAGCAGTATGCGGTTCGGGCTGTAGTACACTTTCTAATCCTTAAGCACAGCAGTATGCGGGTCAGGATGTAGTACACTTTCTAATCCTTAAGCACAGCAGTATGCAGTTCAGGATGTAGGACACTTTCTAATCCTTAAGCACAGCAGTATGCAGTTCAGGATGTAGGACACTTTCTAATCCTTAAGCACAGCAGTATGCGGGTCGGGATGTAGTACACTTTCTAATCCTTAAGTACAGTAGTATGCAGTTCAGGCTATAGTACACTTTCTAATCCTTAAGCACAGGATGTAGGACACTTTCTAATCCTTAAGCACAGCAGTATGCAGTTCAGGCTATAGTACACTTTCTAATCCTTAAGCACAGGATGTAGGACACTTTCTAATCCTTAAGCACAGGATGTAGTACACTTTCTAATCCTTAAGCACAGGATGTAGGACACTTTCTAATCCTTAAGCACAGGATGTAGGACACTTTCTAATCCTTAAGTACAGTAGTATGCAGTTCAAGATGTAGGACACTGTCACATATGGTTAAGCTTATTATTTGCTCATATTTTAGTACAGTACACACACACACACACACACAGAGAGAGTACAAGCCTGAATACTCATGAAATCAGGACTGATATGGAGTTTTTCTCTACTCATCAGGGGTAGCTTAACACTCTTGCCCTGAGTTGGACTTGAGTTCACACTCCATCTCTCTTACACACATCCTGTACACTGACAAGGACACGCAGGTCTGTCCGTTTCTAAGGAAACCGAGCGCAAACCGAACGAGCCACGAAGAAATCAGACTGTAACTTACCAAGAACCGGGTGGAGCTTGTGCCCTGGTCGATTGCAGCTACCAGAGGGCCGAGCATGATCCGATTAGACGAAGCGGCCATCGTGCCATTCATTAGAGAATTCTGGCAGGGAATGCTCACTTCCGAGTCACAACAGGCTAACAGACAACACTGCGCATGCGCACCGCGACGTATATGACGCACGTAGGGCGGAAGAAGAGGGAGTGGCTGGAATTCTCTAATCTGATTGGTCGGGAGGTGTTGATATTCGTTCTTGCAGCTGCAAGCTTAAACACAGGTTCATGTTAACCCTGTTGTTTCTGTAGTAGCAGCTTATTCGGGGAAACTTTTACGGCGGGTCTGTAATTGTTGATATGGTGACGCTGTGTGTAAGGTGAAGATGTGGAAGAAAAGTTGTTTCTTTCAGGAATTCCGACTCGTTTAAGCGATTCAGAACATTTGACTCAGCTCTCCAATGAGAGCTGATTCTTTCGACTCCCAAACGACTCATGAAAGCATGCTGGTGTTCTACATTCACATGAAAGATCCGGTTCAGCAAACTGACTCGTTCGCGAATGACTCAGAACTATTCGCAACAGAAAGACTCCATAAAATTACAAACAGTGGTGCTTGAAAGTTTGTGAACCCTTTAGAATTTTCTATATTTCTGCATAAATATGACCTAAAACATCATCAGATTTTCACACAAGTCCTAAAAGTAGATAAAGAGAACCCAGTTAAACAAATGAGACAAAAATATTATACTTGGTCATTTATTTATTGAGGAAAATGATCCAATATTACATATCTGTGAGTGGCAAAAGTATGTGAACCTCTAGGATTAGCAGTTACCTTGAAGGTGAAATTAGAGTCAGGTGTTTTCAATCAATGGGATGACAATCAGGTGTGAGTGGGCACCCTGTTTTATTTAAAGAACAGGGATCTATCAAAGTCTGATCTTCACAACACACGTTTGTGGAAATGTATCATGGCACGAACAAAGGAGATTTCTGAGGACCTCAGAAAAAGCGTTGTTGATGCTCATCAGGCTGGAAAAGGTTACAAAACCATCTCTAAAGAGTTTGGACTCCACCAATCCACAGTCAGACAGATTGTGTACAAATGGAGGAAATTCAAGACCATTGTTACCCTCCCCAGGAGTGGTCGACCAACAAAGATCACTCCAAGAGCAAGGCATGTAATAGTCGGCGAGGTCACAAAGGACCCCAGGGTAACTTTTAAGCAACTGAAGGCCTCTCTCACATTGGCTAATGTTAATGTTCATGAGTCCACCATCAGGAGAACACTGAACAACAATGGTGTGCATGGCAGGGTTGCAAGGAGAAAGCCACTGCTCTCCAAAAAGAACATTGCTGCTCATCTGCAGTTTGCTAAAGATCACGTGTACAAGCCAGAAGGCTACTGGAAAAATGTTTTGTGGACAGATGAGACCAAAATAGAACTTTTTGGTTTAAATGAGAAGTGTTATGTTTGGAGAAAGGAAAACACTACATTCCAGCATAAGAACCTTATCCCATCTGTGAAACATGGTGGTGGTAGTATCATGGTTTGGGCCTGTTTTGCTGCATCTGGGCCAGGACGGCTTGCCATCATTGATGGAACAATGAATTCTGAATTATACCAGCGAATTCTAAAGGAAAATGTCAGGACATCTGTCCATGAACTGAATCTCAAGAGAAGGTGGGTCATGCAGCAAGACAACGACCCTAAGCACACAAGTCGTTCTACCAAAGAATGGTGAAAGAAGAATAAAGTGAATGTTTTGGAATGGCCAAGTCAAAGTCCTGACCTTAATCCAATCGAAATGTTGTGGAAGGACCTGAAGCGAGCAGTTCATGTGAGGAAACCCCCCAACATCCCAGAGTTGAAGCTGTTCTGTATGGAGGAATGGGCTAAAATTCCTCCAAGCCGGTGTGCAGGACTGATCAACAGTTACCGCAAACGTTTAGTTGCAGTTATTGCTGCACAAGGGGGTCACACCAGATACTGAAAGCAAATGTTCACATACTTTTGCCACTCACAGATATGTAATATTGGGTCATTTTCCTCAATAAATAAATGACCAAGTATAATATTTTTGTCTCATTTGTTTAACTGGGTTCTCTTTATCTACTTTTAGGACTTGTGTGAAAATCTGATGATGTTTTAGGTCATATTTATGCAGAAATATAGAACATTCTAAAGGGTTCACAAACTTTCAAGCATCACTGTATACATTTTTAACACTGCAGTGGTATAAGAGGAATAAAACACTTCAGTATCAGCTGTTATAATTGCACAATCAACTTGGAGCATCCGATCATTGATTATTTTCCTATAATAGTTTGCTACTTTATGCTTTATTCCTTACAGACTATACAATTTAAATAGACTAGTAAAATTAAAATGCAACAAAAACTATAATAGAAATAATATAATTTAGTGGATTTATTTCATCATTATTTAGATGTACAGAATACAGAGATTTGGATTTAAGTGATTTAGATATTAGAGAGAGGTCCTAAACTCATAGTGTGCTCATGATTAACTTTATTTACTGTATGTGCTTCATTTTGGTGTACACAATGCTATCGTTATTTCACCTTCTACATCCAGACAAAAAATTTAAAAAATCAGGAAACTGTCCAAACAACTAATCAGCAACACTGCATGCATAAATTGGAGGAAAATGCAAAACATTGTTAGATAAGTTTTTGGGGTATTTATATTCTTCTTCCGGGGCGGCACGGTGGTGTAGTGGTTAGCGCTGTCGCCTCACAGCAAGAAGGTCTGGGTTCGAGCCCCGTGGCCGGCGAGGGCCTTTCTGTGCGGAGTTTGCATGTTCTCCCCGTGTCCGCGTGGGTTTCCTCCGGGTGCTCCGGTTTCCCCCACAGTCCAAAGACATGCAGGTTAGGTTAACTGGTGACTCTAAATTGACCGTAGGTGTGAGTGTGAATGGTTGTCTGTGTCTATGTGTCAGCCCTGTGATGACCTGGCGACTTGTCCAGGGTGTACCCCGCCTTTCGCCCGTAGTCAGCTGGGATAGGCTCCAGCTTGCCTGCGACCCTGTAGAACAGGATAAAGCGGCTAGAGATAATGAGATCAGATGAGATATTCTTCTTCCATGTTGAAAAAAAGTTCAAATGTCAGTTTGTTTATGAAAAGGCATGATATAAAAATGTCCATCTCTGAACAAAATAATGCGAGCACTTTATTATTGGTGGCACGGTGGAGTAGTGGTTAGCACTGTCACCTCACAGCAAGAAGGTTCTGGGTTCCAGCCCAGCAGCTGGTGGGGGCCTTTCTGTGTGGAGTTTACATGTTCTCCCCGTGTCAGCGTGGGTTTCCCCCACAGTCCAAAGACATGCAGTTAGGTTGACATGGGGCGGCCTTGGGCTGAGGTGCCCTTGAGCGAGGTACCTAACCCCTGACTGCTCCCTGGGCGCTGTAGTATAGCTGCCCACTGCTCTGGGTGTGTGCGCGCGTGTTCACTGCTTCAGATGGGTTAAATGCAGAGGATGAATCTCACTGTGCTTGAGTGTGCACGTGAGAAATAAAGGTTTTATGTTTCTTATTAATCTCATGTGTATAAGACCACATTTTTATAACCTTGAAAACCCATGTAACCCTGGGTTTGTTCTCTTGGTGGTGCTGTAGGCCTGTGTTTGGTATTTATCCACGTGTTGAACTTGGAGCCTCAGCTGCTGTCACATCTTGTTTCCAGAAGGGACCAAGGCATGTGACAAGCTCACAGCACCATATTTTTCTCTCTCTCACACACACACACTCACTCTCTTCTGTGGTCTATTTATTAACAAATTAAAATTGAGCCCATAAAAGTCTGCAGTCTATTTTGTCAAGTTTATCATTCCCCCCCTTATCCCAGGCTTTCCAAACCTCATGCAAATTCACACAATAAAACAATTTACTTTAAAAAGTGATAGACACGTAGTTATATATTTCACAATGATGAGGACAAAGATTCAGTTGGTTTACAGAGCAACAGTCTGAACAGTGTAGATCTGCACACAGGAGAGCAGAAATGAACTGTACCTGCTGTGAAAATGACAAATTATTCAGGACATGACGTGCATCGTGGTTTGTTGTTTGTCTGTGAACAACTGGTTTAGCTTCAGGCTTGAATCCTGTAAATAAATCTCCCATCTGATGAGCCAGTGCTCTTCATTCGTGAGCATAACAATATGTTATATTCTATAAATTCATTCAGTCAGTCAGTCAGTATAAATAAATCTGTTAGGACTCCTCTGTCGAGTCTTCATTCCGTGGTTGACTAAGGAGCTCTTTGATCCGTTGAAGGTCACCTTCTGTGTCTTGGCCACTAAATTCACCAGTTATCTCATCAGTAAGTTGGAGACGTGCATTCCTTTAAAAAAAAAAAAAAACCTCAATAGGAATGTAGATTGATTGCAATTGGAAAAAAAAAATCTTAAAAGAGGAATAATAATAGTAATAAGATATAGTATTAGAACAAACCATTCAGCCACCCTGAGCTCGTACAGTTCTCTTCGTTCCCGTCGTCGCTTTTCACGCATGGTCTCTCCTCCCAGCTTCTGTAGCCCAACAATTAACGCCCCAGCAGGCACACTGCAACAACACGAGTGTGTCAGCCAAACTCCATTAAATCAAGGGCTACATTCTGCCTTAAAATACTCCGGAACGTCATTTTAAAACTGTTAAAAATTCTTTGAAGAGCAATAAATTGTTTAATAAACTACTGTCATTGCTGTTGTATCCACCATGTCTTCGTTTATACAAGAGTGCTCGGAGAGCACAATATCCCCTGCTGGCAACTGCGCCATAACTCCGGTAAAATGCGACAGAATTGAACGAAATTGCAATATGCGTATTACCGACATATAACAAAGAATCCTGCCAAGTTTTGTGAAATTCCTCCATAAATAGTGAAAGTAGTTGATTTCAGAAGGCGAGCGCCCTACCCAGGACGGACGGACATCGCCACGACATAATCCGCACGGCATAATCCCGTTTCGGGCCTTTCAGCCAGCGGAGGATAAAAAAACTGCTTGCCAAATTGCATGAAATTCCTCCAAAAATTGTGAGGGAAGTTGATTTCAGAAAGCAAGCACACCTTGATGAAATTGCCAAAGTACAAGTTGGTTAATAATCAAGGGCATAACTCTGGTAAAATTTGCCCAAATTAAATGAAATTTCAATATGCGTATAACTGTCATATAACAAAGCCTTTTGCCAAGTTTGGTGAAATTCCTCCACAAATTATGAGAGGAGTTGATTTCAGAAAGAAAACACACACTTGAAATTGTCAAAGTATAATTTTGTTAATTAAAGGCTGTAACTCTGGTAAAATATGACCTAATTTAATGAAATTACAATATGCGTACTACCGACATACAACAATGCCTTTTGCCAAGTTTTGTGAAATTCCTCCAACAATTGCGAGAGGAGTTGATATCAGAAGCTTCGCAGGATGGATGGACAGACGGACATTGCCATGACATAATCCCCCTTCGGGTTTTTCGGCCAGAGGGAGTTAATAACTAGAAGGGCACTCTGTAGAGTGCATACCTCCGGTAAGTTACATATCAACATCAAAATCACTTGAACCTAGGATAATACTAAAGCTGTACACCAAATTTCGTCAAAATCCGTTCACTGCTTTTTGAGTTATGGCGGAAACAGACAAACGGAGGCGAAAACATAACCTCCTCGGACAGCGTTGGTGGAGGTAAAAATGTAATGTTTCAAAAATGTAAAGCTTCATAAATCGTAAGCTTCGGTCATTAGCGAGTTTATGTTGTGTGTAATTTTCCTTGCTGCCTCGCAACACTGTTCAAGACTTTTGAATGATGAGGCCATTATTAAAATATGTTCTGTTTCCGGTCCACCGGCCGGGTGAGTGCCGTTTGTGCGGTTGAATTTTTTTTTTTAACGCCGGTTTTTCGACATTTTTTCAGGTTCGTAAATCTAAAATCAAGCTTGACATTTCCGCATTCCCAGGGCTTTCCACTAAGGCTCATACTAGCCAGCCATGACAAATAAGTAGCCAGCCGGGGGGGGCGGAGTAAACACAAAATAAACTCCTGTGCACGCAGTTCCCAGGATTAAATGCATTTTCCACAGACCATTTATTTATTCACTTTACTCAAATACAAAGTAAAATGGCAGCAAATCTTTTTTTTCTTGCGTATTGCATCATGAGGCGTTCCTGGCTTGTAAATCTCTTATTTTCGGTGCATGACACATTCACACAACTGAGCATGTTATGAATTAACAACGACAACGGTCTGCAGTGGGGCTACACAATTACACACTCAGCGAACATTTCTCCATTTGTGTATGAAAATACACTCCGACTCAGCTTGGTTTCATTTACAACCAACGGTGTCTTTTGATGCCAGCACGTAATTGAACGAGAGAAGACTGGTTTACTGGAGACAAAATAAGCGTTATCTCTGCTTCTGTTCCCTCCGACACACTACTGCCTCCGCCGAGTGCGCGTGCACACACCCCGCATGTCGGGGCCGCGGATGAGTTACTCTCCCTGATCAACGAAGTCGGCGGGGAATTTGTGGTTATTATCGGTACAAACAGCGCGAATCACAACTTAAATGAGTGCGGTTCAGTTTGACATTATTGTCAGTCCGTTAGATAAACATTTAATTTTATTAAAATCGAAAATTAATATTTAGAGCCTGTGGGCTACAAAAATAATAGTCATTAAAGTAGCCGGCTGGACTTAATTGTGTAGCCGGCTGTATGGGCGGCAGCCGGCGCTTGTGGAAAGCCCTGCATTCCGCGCAGAATATAGAACTGAATCAGCTCTGCGCATGCGCCGTGCGGCACAAAAAAATGGCAGCCACCATGAAGGAAGGAGATCCGGAGTTTTCAAACATTTGCTTAAGTGTGAAATCGCAAAATGGTATTCTAGCGAACAACAAAATAGTAAAGATTCAGAAAAACAAATCATTCCGTGATCATTTTAATAGTGTAATTTCATCCGAACTAGGCCTAACGCTCGATTTAGAACTACAAAAAGTCCGTGTGTCGGACATTTTAAGTACGTTTGTAAAAGTTTTGCAAATGTTGCAGTCAGCATTTAAAATGCTAACTTAGTTTTTGTACAAGTTTCAGTTGATTAAACTGTCATTTTATTAAATGTGTCTGCTTTTGTAATAAAAAAGTACTGAAAGAAAAAGCAAACACAGCATTGCGATTTCTTATCCATCCATATATAATAAAAAAAAAATAATAATCCCTCCCTCCCGAATGAAAATTTTTTTGCTCACCCAATGGACAGGAAACGGATTTTTTTTTTTTAAGGATGGCCCGAGCATCACATTCCATTTAAAAATCTGAGAAATTTCTTTCAAACCGTGATTAAAATTGAGAGGGTACGCCGTGGTATATCGATATAAAGAATAAATTCACATCCTGTAGCCAATCAGAAACAAGCATTTGTATTCAAGTGTAGTTGTCTTGAGTAAGCTGAGAAGCTGTAAGCTGATAAGAAGTGATGATCTGGGGTAAGACTAAAAGGGAGTCCCAAATGTAACGTTTGCCCAGGACCATTTCGGCAAAATGCAGGCCAATGAGAATAGGTAGTAACTTTTCTAATATGATATCCTCTAACCTTATATCATGATCTCATAAAATATGAGATCATGCTAATTCAGGAGTCACACGTTGAACCATCTTAACCATCACTTGTGCAGGTCTGCACCCTCCCATCTCCTAGCGTGGTGCTATTTAGAGCGTGATGTGCCGATTTGATTAGCTGCCTGGTTTGATTTTGCGCCCCGCCTCGCTGCACCTAGCCAGGCACTGGGGATGTTTACATACACAACAAGCAGCGCTCCAGGTGCCAGTCAGACCGCCAAAACCGGCTCTGCCAGCATACTGAGAGAGAGCCGAGTGCCTTCCGAGGTGCTAATCCTGCTAGCGCTGCTGGATGGAAAGGACGCCTGGAAAGGTCTCAGCGCAAAATAAGAAAAACAGAGCCAAATGAAGGGGAGGATGATGGAGCCTGTCCTCAGGACCAACCCAGAGATGAGATGGACTGTGCCAGAAGGAGGAGATATGGAGATCAAGGGATGAATGGGATTGGAATACGAAGCTGACAGGGAAATTAAGGGAAAAAAAAAAAAAAAAAGAAGTGCAGCTGTTGGATTAGGCACTCGTCCTGTTCTGCCCTAAAGATCTGAGCCTTCTGCATGGCACATGGGTTCCTCTGGCAGTGTGTGTGTGCAAGAGAGAGAGCGCGAGTTGCTAGGAGGGAGCAGCTGGCCAATAGAAACCCCACAGAAAGGGGGTGAGGGGCAGATGTGTCACTGTGTCAGGAGTGACAGAGAGAGAGAAAATGGAGAATTCCTGAAGGACAGAAACACTGCTGTAGAATGATGATTGGCAACACTCTCCATCCATAATGTCATCATCTTAGTCCTGAGAAGTAGAATCTCTTCGTTCTTACAAGACTCCTTGGTGAGACTGTACATTCACACTACAGCTGGAACTACGAGACGTTCAGAAGTGGGTTATTAGCCTCCAGAAGGGCAAAAAGAGATGTTCTTGTCTCAGGAAGAGAGAAAAATGCTCTCGCTTGCCGGAGACAGACGGTCATAAAGGATGCTTCTGTTCCTGCCAGGAGAGCAGCAGCGTGTTGCCACAAGCCCCCTGGTGTGAGATCAACCAGGTGGAATGGAGCGTTCGGAGACGTTGCCGTGTATCGGTCCACTCAGACAACACCGTGATAGATGTATCAATCACCAGCAAGGCACGAGTTTAGGGCTCCTCGGGTGGGCCAAGCCATGGTTTGTCTCTCCAAAAGCAAATATACCGGAGCTGTCAAAACAGGGAAAATGCTGTCTGCACCCAGAAGTAGCAAGGTGCAGGTGGACCTTTCTCTTAGTTAGTGATAAGTAAATACACTGCTGAGTGGTGTTCTGCCTGGTGGAGCCGGACGGCACGTCAGGACAGGATGCGTTTGTTCATGACTGGCTGCACCACCTACTATACACCTTCCACACCTTTCTACCACTGATTGTTCCCATAAATCACTGAGAACATAACAGCAAGAAAGACTTGGATACTAAAACGTGTGACAAACGTGAGCCTGTTTATTAGCAATTAGCAGGCTAGCCAGCTAGTTAACGTTGCTAAATTAATAACAAGAGTGCTCGGAGAGCACAATATCCCCCGTTGGCAACTACACCATAACTCTGGTAAAATGCGACTGAATTGAACGAAATTGCAATATGCGTATTACTGACATGTAACAAAGAATCCTGTCAAGTTTTGTGAAATTCCTCCAAAAATTGTGAGAGGAGTTGATTTCAGAAGGTGAGCACCCTTCCTGGGACGGACAGACGGACGGATGTATGGACATCGCCATGACATAGTCCTCCTTCCGGCCAGCGGGGGATAAAAATTGTGAGGGAAGTCGATTTCAGAAAGCAAGCATACAGTGATGAAATTGCCAAAGTTTGTTAATAATCAAGGGCATAACTCTGGTAAAATTTGCCCAAATTATACGAAATTTCAATATGCGTATAACTGTCATATAACGAAGCCTTTTGTCAAGTTTGGTGAAATTCCTCCACAAATTGTGAGAGGAGCTCATTTCAGAAGAACGTACACCCTCATGAAATTGTCAAAGTTATTTAACCAAGGGTCAAAACGCTGGTAAAATTTTCACAAACGAAATATTACCGTCATATAACAAGGCCTTTTGCCGAGCTTCGAGAAATTCGTCCAAAAATCGTGAGAGGAGTTGATGTCAGAAGGCGAACGCACCTTCATGAAATTGTGAAAGTACAAGGTTGTTAATCAAGGGCCACAACTCTGGTAAAATGCGACCGAATTGAACAAAATAACAATACGCATATTACCGACATATAACAAAGAATCCTGCCAAGTTTCATGAAATTCCTCCAAAAATTGTGAGAGGAGTTGATTTCAGAAGGTGAGCACCCTTCCCGGGATGGACGGACGGATGGATGGATGGATGGACGGATGGATGAACGGACATCACCACGACATAATCTCCCTTCGGGCCTTTCGGCCAGCGGGGGATAATATTAGACTTTTAAGTATTGCACAACACTGCCGTTTTAAATGAAAGTTATAGATGTAGAGAAGTTCAAATAAACAGAAAACCAAAAGGAATATGAACATACACAATTTTCTCCTTAACTCAAACGGGCTCATTCAGCCAAAACGTATTTAGTGTCTGGAGTTTACTTTTGCACAGCAGCCATTAAACTAGTAAGCCTAAGTAGGAAAATCTTCTAATCTCCCTGGCCAAATAATATAATAAATATTTTCACAAAACATTTTATTTATCACATTATTATACATTTGGCTGTCCATTTAAGCTCTTAAACAACTCGAGACTGTGCATGGGGGACATATTATGAAAAACTCACTTTCACTGCTTGTGCACGTACACTACCGTTCAAAAGTTTGGGGTCACCCAGACAATTTTGTGTTTTCCATGAAAAGTCACACTTTTATTTACCACCATAAGTTGTAAAATGAATAGAAAATATAGTCAAGCCATTTTTCTGGCCATTTTGAGCATTTAATCGACCCCACAAATGTGATGCTCCAGAAACTCAATCTGCTCAAAGGAAGGTCAGTTTTATAGCTTCTCTAAAGAGCTCAACTGTTTTCAGCTGTGCTAACATGATTGTACAAGGGTTTTCTAATCATCCATTAGCCTTCTGAGGCAATGAGCAAACACATTGTACCATTAGAACACTGGAGTGAGAGTTGCTGGAAATGGGCCTCTATACACCTATGGAGATATTGCACCAAAAACCACACATTTGCAGCTAGAATAGTCATTTACCACATTAGCAATGTATAGAGTGGATTTTCTGGACTATAAGCCGCTACTTTTTTCCTAGGTTTTGAACCATGCGGCTTATACAAAGGTGCGGCTATTCTGTGGATTTTTCTTCCACCGCTAGGGGCGCTCTAACCGGAAGTAGAATCAAAAATAAGATAGACGAAAAATCAATGCAAAGAAGAATTGGCAGATCTTTAGCAGATAGAACACGCACGACAAATTACTAACTGGTAATTATTTTCAAATCCAGCGAAGATGATTAAAGTGACTTGTGGTTTCAAACACAGGAGAAATGAAGGTAAATAAATACCGGTTATTTTCTCTTGGTTCTGTTCCGTTTTAATCAGCAAAGTTGCTGCCGTGTTAAAAGGCACTGTTCGGAAAGAATCTGTTCAGGGACATACATGTACATTTACAGTACAAAATCGTTCTGTACATGCAGTAAATATCTAATTTTTTAACATAGATATCTGCGGCTTATAGCCCGGTGCGGCTTGTATATCTTTTTTTTTTTAAATAGAGCGGATGCGGCTTATATACAGGTGCGCTCTATAGTCCAGAAAATACCAGGCATGCAAACTGGTCAGGGGTGAAAAAGGTGAGAAGGATGCACGGGGACACGGCACGCGCGCAAAAGTACATTTCGTAGTCTACGTTACAAAAAAAATTGCAACCAGTGACCTCTTGAATTTAATACAGTACAAAATAACTTTCCATAAACATGTCTTAATAAGTTACTGTTGAGTGGCCGGTAAATTGTACCATTTATTTGTCAGTGGCCGGTAAAGTTTGATATTTTGTGAAGTTAATTTTCACCCCTGTGTACAACACAGTGGGCTATTTACAAAAAGGTATATATTACTGCCTGTGCTATCTAACAGACCTACCCCAGAGGACACACCTGGCCAATCCCTGTCTGTCAATTTTCTTAAAGACATCACCTATGTGAAATCAGGGGCGGATCTAGAAAAATATTTATGGGGTGGCAAGAGGGGGGCAGGAATTTTTGAGGGGTGGCAACGTATTACAGACATGTATATATACTGAATTTAATCACAGTTTGACGACAAATAGTATGTACACACTACAAAAGGGCACAGACTGCCATTTACAAACTCATACAGATAAACTTAATCTCGTGCCTTTATTGTTCACGAAGAACACACATTCTCAGATGAGGTCTATACCGTTTCTGGACAGTTTTATACTGTATATGCAAAAGAACAGACACTAAAAAACAACAATAACAACACTGCTTCAAGTTCAGCATGATTTAAACCATTTACACCAGTGTCACATTTTATAGTTTTTTTCCCCTCACGCTTTGTAAAGGCTCACCAGTGAGCATAACATGAACTTGTCATGCCTACAACAGCTGAATGCGGCGATTTCCATGTTGCTCAGCAAAACGCTTCACAAATTTATCAAGATCTAATGCTTTTGTGCGCTTTGATTCAATGCTGAGTACAGCCAAACTTGATAGTCTCTTTTCTGTCATAGTCAACCGCAAATAAGTCTTTATGAGCCTGAGAGATGAAAAACTTCGTTCACAGGATGCTCACAGGCAAGACAACCGCTATTTTACACAACCTGAACAACTCAAAAAAAACATCATCATCATCTTGGTATGGGTCCAAAAACAGTGAACTCCATGAGAGTGGTAGGACTCTCCTGTTCCCCCTTTTTTCTGTCTAGTACTCTCCTCGTCTGATGTAACTCATGTTTAAGATCCTCAATATTTGAATCATAAGCTTCAGCCAATAGCAATGCTTTCCTTGACAGACGGTGAATCAATATTAACTTTTGTGGCCGACTTTACACAAAACTAATGTCAGACCTAGCTAACATTAGGCAAAAAAAAAAAAAAAAAAAAGTGTGTTTCAGGTAACATGAAATACTAAAATAAGGTCGGTAGGTAGGAAATTTTTTTTTCTTAATTTGTTTTATTTTGTTCGAAAAAATTAACACAAGTAAACATCTTACAAAATAGTATTTTGGCACAGAATCCTTTATACCACACATCATAATAAAATAAGTGTTTTAAATCTTTAAACGAATAAAAAAAATATCGCAAGAGTTCGAGTTATGATCTGCGGAAGCGTATTGCTGCCACACTCAAAAAAAAAATGGCTTAGACTCAAGTAATTACGTGAAAAGATATTGTTAACAGAGTTATCACGTTTTTACAATATATTTATCATGTAATAACAACACGTAATTTCATGATATTTTCATGTGAGAATGTGAAAACACCTTATCAAGAAATAACGTGAAAATATGGTTTAACGTCCTAGGCTCGGCTACTTCCATTAAAAGCAGACGGCCTCGCCTAGCCTACTGTAGAACTTGGGTCGAGCAAAAACACCGAGCAAAAACATGGCTGAATCCTGAATGACTCCTATTTGTATAAATAGGGGACTACATAGGCGGCAAAATGTAGTGTTTTTCCCTGCCATGGAAGTGCACTTGTATACTGAAGAGGAAGCAATTTGCATTACAGCCAGGAGGGCTGATAGAAGTGGCAAAACATTTTACTTTTTATCGTTTCTTTCACAACTTGAATGCGTTGAAACAAAAAAATTATGACAAACTAACGCCGCTTACACTAAAATATCGAGGGAAATTTGTAATAAAAACTTTACGGTCGGCAATTTCGACGCGGAAATTCTCGATCGGTCGGGTTACCGGAAACACACTTTTTTTTTTTTTGCCTTACATGTATAGTTAGCTAAATAACCTTCTCCAACCTGATTTTTATCCTCTCAAAATCAGCATCGCAACTATACTAGCACTGTTCATTCATTATAATTTCATTTTTTGATAGATAGTTAATCAGCTTTTACCCCTTTCCTCCCGTGTCTCCTTTCCTCGCGACTCCTGCCTCCCTCGCTTCGCGCCTCTCAATTTTCCAAAACAACCAATCTCTGGCGTTATCTCGTGCTGCATTCGCCGCAGTCGGACATTGGAAATTCGCGCACGTAAATGTCAAATTGGCCGTAATTTTTCTTTGAATTCGTCGCTGCCAACTGGGGTAGCAGCAGGGGTGGCAAGGCTTTCTTTTAGAGTGGCATATGCCACCCCGGTAGATCCGCCCATGGTTATTCACCCCCGAGCGCGCTGGAAACTGTTCCATTGGTATTCAGATTCAGTCGCGAGATGAGGTTGCCAGATCTCTCTATAAAAAGGTGACTTTGCGGTCTGAATCTGTGGAATAATCGTAAGCGAGGACTGGCAACCAGCAGTGGGTTGTGCACCAGCTGATCAGAACTCCAATGGAAAAGAAGCGTGTTAGTAACTGTTTATCTTGATTGGCTGTAACCTTGTAAGTGAAATGTTTGGCAACAATAGCGTTGTAGCCTGCCTACCCCCCCCCCCCCCCCAAAAAAAAAAAACTCTTCGGATCTACACGATTCACACAAGTGACCTATTTTGGGACCAAAACGGCGAATTTCGCCGAAAGGTGAGGAGTTTGCATGTGTGAATACGGTAGTTTAAAGTGATCTTCATTGAAAAGAACAGTGCTTTTCTTTCAAAAATAAGGACATTTCAAAGTGACCCCAAACTTTTGAACGGTAGTGTACAGCCGAGTATATGGAGTGTCTACCAACCCACAAACTCTGAAATAAGACACTCAGTCAATTCTTTTGTCCTGACTTTCAGAAAACATGAGCTTCAACAAGCCCTTCAGATTTGTCTCCCCTTTCTATGTCCCAAGGGGAGATCATTAGAATAACCCCGCCCCCTCATAGCTTGAGAACTGCCTTCGTGAAGGAGTATTCATGATGAAAAAGTGTTACCTGATTGGCTGGCGGAAGATGGGGGTGGGGTGAGCAGTGGCTCATTATCATTTAAAGGAACAGGCACTCAATTGAGCGGCACGGTGGTGTAGTGGTTAGCACGGTCGCCTCACAGCAAGAAGGTTCCGGGTTCGAGCCTAGCTGCCGGCGAGGGCCTTTCTGTGCGGAGTTTGCATGTTCTCCCCGTGTCTGCGTGGGTTTCCTCCGGGTGCTCCGGTTTCCCCCACAGTCCAAAGACATGCAGGTTAGGTTAACGTGGGGCGGCCTTGAGCCGAGGTGCCCTTGAGCGAAGTACCGAAGCCCTGACTGCTCCCCGGGCGCTCTGGTGTGGCTGCCCACTGCTCTGTGTGCGTGTGTGCGCGTGTGTTCATTGCTTCAGATGGGTTAAATGCAGAGGATGAATCTCACTGTGCTTGAAGTGTGCATGTGACAAATAAAGGTTTCTTCTTCTTTTTCAATGGTGCTTCATCCTTGTGGGATTTTGACCAAAGCATTTCACAGACATTTCATTAAGACCTCAGGGAACTGTGTCAACTTGTGGAAAAGGGGTATAATGCGTCACTTTTAATGGTTATTTATTCGTACATTTTGCATGAGACCGCATTGAAGCCTTCTTTAACTTGTTAGCTACATCAGCTTTAGTGAAAAACAAAAGAAGCAACTCGGACACTAAACATGGCTTGGCTGATCAACTCGATCAAACGCTAGTGTTCGGGATACTCTCTACTCAACTCACCCCAATGCAGCTCCAATAGCTGATCCTGCCACCAATCCCCTGAGGCCCAGATTCATCCGGAACACACCTCCGGTCACAGCTACACACACAACAGGTCTAAACATCAACAAAACATTTCCTAACACCGTGTTTCACAAAAAGGCAAGAACATGTGAACTTAGAAATACAACATAGAATAAAATACAGACTCAGCCAAGAACAAAACCAAACCTGGAATGGAAAAATACCACCAATTGATCCAAATGTAAAAGAATAGGAGTTAGGTCCCACTTTGTGGCACTAAATAATCTAGATTTGTCTGATATAAAAGCAGGGATGAGGGTGGGTGGTCATCAAAAAAGCAGAAAACAAGATAAAGGTATGCGAGGACACCAAAGGCGCCCAAAGCCAGGATGGGGTGGGGTGGGGTCTGGGAGGGATACCCCCCAGGAAAATTTTGAATAAGAAGGCCTTACAAACCACTTTTCCTGCAATCTGAACTGTAGTAGACTGACCTTTTCTCCCCATGTCCTCATTAGTTCCATATGATTTCTTCAAAAAGTCTTTTGAAATATTTAAGTTTTCAAAACTGTCAGCATTACTTCAGATTCACTGACTATCATATACATGATAGATAAAACGATAGATGAAAGAGAAACGTATTTTTGAAGAGCAGCGACGATGAACATGTGCAAGTTGCAAGTTTCGATAAAATAGAACGGATGTGGGTACTTTGTAAGAACTGTTATGTTTGGCTATCATGCTCTCGCCATCGATGTTTTGGCCAATTACATTGTAGATAACACGTATTCTACCGCGAGACTTAGCGAGACTAAAGATGGCGAAAATGTAAACATGTAACATCGTCGTAGGAATTAATTACGCTTGAGTATCACGAAGGAACATACCCCAACCCCCCTCAATAAATGGAAAAAAAATCTCAACGGATTTGGCATAATATAAAAAGGTCGATTTTTATTCAGAAAAAGCAGAAATCCGCCGAAAAGTGGAAAACTCTCATCCCTGAAAAGTAATGTATGGATAATTACGTATGGATATAAAGGATATTACATGACTGCACAAAAATATGAAGTTTATCTTCGAGTGGTGAATGGATATCATGAGTGAGCGACGTGAACAAATGATATATTTTTCTTCACAAGAAGATAAACTTCCTATCTTTGTGCCACCATGTAATGTTCTATAGGTTATATAAACACATCTACAAAAAAATGCGTTAGTTAATCAAAAGAATTTTAATTTTGAACCAGTTTGCCATTTTGACAATGCGCGTCTAGTCAGCGGGAAAACACGAGGAGTGAAATATCGGGAAATATTCCATCCACATTCACTGGATGTGAGCAATCGTGCACTCTGATTGGCTACTCTACTACTAGGATATCAGCTCATATATCATGAGCAGAGAAAAACAAAAATGGCGGAGCGGGTTGCTGAACCAACCGTGGACGAAATAAAAACTCTACTCCAAAACAAAACCCCAACAAAATATCAAATTAAAAGTATTTGATGGTAAGAATGTATCTTTTTTATTTTTCAGGAATTATTATTATAGCATTTTTCACAAATTGCTCCTGTCATTTCGCCGGTTTGTTTACATTCTAAGCAGAAATGGTTTTGGCGGATGTTTTGGATAAAGTTTTTATCAAATTTGCAAAAATTAAAAATAAAAATGCTCCGTTTCTCAAAATCCCATGAATGTGGATCAAATAGCTTATAGCCATCAGCTCATGTACGACTCGATTTCGTGGAATAACTTAATTATTATACATACAGGACACTTTTTGACGGAATAAAAACATGTATTCTATTCCCTTCTAGTGCGTTTCATTCATTTGGTTTGATAGCACGCAATATCGTCAGCATATGGGTTGTTTTACAATCAGGGTACAAAGTTTGTGTCACAGGGGTCCAAAATTAAAATTAAAAAAAAAAATATATATATATATATATATCAAATCTGCACTTTTGGAAATGAATACACATATGAACATAGGCATGTGTAATAGTTTGTATTATAACAAGATTAAGTGTAGCTTTAAGCAGGGCTGGGAGAAACAAATGAAGTGATTCTCGGAGAGGACTTTTTTTTTTTTGACAATTCAGAATCCACTGCTTCCATAGTGCTTTTAAATATAAGGCTGTAAGCTTTGTGTTAGTTGTCTCTAATATTTATGTCCCAATATCTTGACCACATTTTAGGATGAAAATAATCATTTTAGATATGTTATTTTATATTGAAAAATGAGCTGTCTCGGAGAGGACGTTTTTTTGACACAATTCCATACTAATTTGATCAAAATAGTCTGAAAACTTACTGGCATTCAACATTAAAACTTAACTACGTTTCCAATTATATGGAACCAAATATGTGTTTTATGGTATAAAGAATGATTTAAGTGCATCCCTTTTGGAGCTACCTGTGGTCAAAAAAGCACTTTTTCTAAATGACACGAGTAATTTTGCTAAATATGACATATATTGCCATACATTCACCAAAAATAACGTTATCACCAAATGTTTTTTTGCATGGTAAATAGAGCTATCACAGGGCTACAATAAACAACCAAGCTTATTTAGTCAAGCCTTTTGATATTCAAGATAATAAGTGTTAAATGTGATTTTTAGCTTGCGTACCCTGATTGTAAAACAACCCATATCGCTTATCCTACATGTATTACGTCTCTCTACCCAATGGAGAATGAGCGTTGAATATGGTTTACGATGTTGCACGTTGTCAACATGACGTCACACGTCGGAGCTGATGCAAATGTTCAATGAAAAAGTTTTCTGCTGCGCGTGCGCAGAAGCATTTGTTTGTTCGCTGGGAAACAGAAAGACATGTTGAACACCCGAAAGGCTACCAAAACTTCATTAGATATTCTTCACGCATATTTACAAGAGAAAAACAGACCAACGGACATCGAAAAACTGGAAAAGAGACGCATTGAAGACATAAAACTTCCGTGCTAGCGAGCAACTGTGACAATTTGTTTACGAACATGGCCGCCAGGTTTGCTTTGTTAAATATGGAAGATTTTGATTGAATTTTAAAAGATACGATGAACACCCAAAAGGAATGTATAATAATAATAATAATAGCTGCCTTTTTTATGGTATATCAAATACATTCCATTCAGCCAGCATGCTATTGAACTCGTCCTCGATTCCTTCAGTATCATGCTAACTGTATGGAATATTTCTGATATACCACTCAATGCCAGCCAATATTATTTAAATATATCACTCAGATCCACAATGGATTTTGTATGGCAAATGCGTTTTTCAACACAAGATAAATTTCATATCTATCTATCTATCTATCTATCTATCTATCTATCTATCTATCTATCTATCTATCTATCTATCTATCTATCTATGTTATTTACCAGCTGGGAGGTCTGTATGGTGAAATACCGTGACCGAGGTCTTGAAAGTACTGAGCGAGGCCCTCTGTGCCGAGGTCAGTATTCAAGGCCGAGGTCACGGTATTTCACCATACGGACCGACCTTAAGCTGGTAAATAATATATTTATTTTTTTCTTTACCAAATTCTAACAGAAAACGAGAGCGCCCGAAAGGGAAAACCGAGCCGAACCGCCATTTTGAATCCTCATTCACGGCTGTAATGCAAATTGCTTCCTCCTCGGTATACAAGTGCACTTCCATGGCAGGAAAAAAAAACACATTTTGCCGCCTATGTAGTTCCCTATTTATACAAATAGGAGTCATTCAGGATTCAGCCATGTTTTTGCTCGGCGTTAGCAACAGTTACAGGTTTTTAGCTTTCTCCTGAAATGTTTTATTTTATTTCTTCTTCCTCAGGGTAGTAAAACTCACTTTCACTGTGAACACTGTCGTTATCGCTATCCATGATGTAAAATTAATGCTATTCTCCTGAGAAATGCTGGCAAAAATGTATAAGATTTTTGATAATCTTATAAATAAATCTTATAAACAAAAAGATAAATGTTGACAAAAAATGCAACTATGTTTGTTGTTGTTGTGAACGAGTGAGTCGCCAGAGGTCCGTAACCAGGGTCCGTATCGTAGGATACGGACCCGCTCACCAGCCAATCAGAGTGCAGGATTTGATGGAAATCGGACCGCAAAAAAAAAAAAATTATAACCCTTCATGTTCATCTTCTTTCCTTTAAAGTTATGTAAATATTAATTTCTAATCCAAGAGGTACTTAACTTCAAAGATCCCTGTAAACAAACCCTAACCCTCGAACCACAGGTCTTCCCATTGTGCAGTTCAAACAGAACAGTTGTGGAAAATTACAGAATGAAACTTAGGTGTTACTTACCCCCCGCCACAGCGAAGTGACTCAAGGCGTTACTGTCTCTGTACACAGAAATGCCTGTACTGACCGTGCTGTTAGAAACGGACAGAGGCAGCAGGTCAGTTTTGCTTACCAAGCTATACATTTCTCGTTGATTAAGCTGCGTGTGTTTAAGGACGTACTTAAAAAGTGTAACAAAGGCGGCGACTCTCCAGCTCCACCTCCAACCGTATCTCACAAAGCCTCGGATGGCTGCGTTGTGAGCCGAACGCTAAAAACCCACAAAGAACGAGAACGTTTATCTGTTTCTAAAGGACTTACATGGTTCATGTACTGACATGGCAATTTTTTATTGTTAAAACAAAAACAATGACATTTTGTACAGGGTAAGAGTCAACATAAGAATTTGGCAGACTCAAATTTTATTTGGGCAGATTCTACCATAACCGAGGCCAGTTAAGTCCCATCTCCTTAAATTGCTGAATTGATTATTTTGATCATTCTATTAAGTTTTTCTAGTAGCATTTGGGGTCTTGGACATTCACAGTAAATTTTAGGACAGTAGTCCTGGTAACTAATTAATAAAAGCCTGACATGACAGACATGCTAAATGACAACAGAAACACATCGGTTTCTATCATCAAAATCTGACAGACAAACTAACGTCTACCATCATATTCTGACAGACACTCTAGATGACAATAGCAACAAAACTGTTTCTTACATTATTAATCTGACAAATTTAATAATAATATTAAATACCTCATCACTAGAACCAAATAATAAAATAAAATATTGAAATAAAAAATAAAATTTATTTTCAAAATTGAAATAATCAACAATAATTGTCAGAACAGTGACGATAGACACGACTGTGTCACTTTCGCGGGGAAATAACACATTGAAATGGCCTGTCGGCTGAAAGGGTCGCAAGTGGCTCTGATTTATCTCAACTTACGATAGTTTTCCTCCAGAAAAATTTAAATATCTCATCTCATCTCATTATCTCTAGCCGCTTTATCCTGTTCTACAGGGTCGCAGGCAAGCTGGAGCCTATCCCAGCTGACTACGGGCGAAAGGCGGGGTACACCCTGGACAAGTCGCCAGGTCATCACAGGGCTAAATTTAAATATGAATGCACAAATATATTCTCAATGTTTCTATCGTCAAAAATTTCTATCATCAGGATAGCTGACTGAAAATCTTACCTTGATTTATTTGATGAAATCTAGCTGTCAGAACTCCAAGTCTTGCCCGGAAGTAAATGTCTGCTGTCACAAAAATCATGCGCAGTAGAATTTCCTCTTTGCGTCAGTCAACATGTGCGTGGTGAGGGCTTGAATTTTGCTATCGTCAGGTGCATTTGACTGACAGACTGACGATAGCATTTTTTAAAAATAACTGTGGGCTTCTCTCGTGAACGAAATAGTTTTTTCGCTGTTAATCTAGTTCAACTCTATCTGTTGACACCCAAAAATGATAAAGCCTGCTTCCACACGATAACTACCAAAGATCCATAATGGCTGAGTCTATCGTCAGGTCGTCTGACAGAAATTCACTGACGATAGCAACAGGGATAATGAAAGGGATTTTTAAAATGGGAGTTATGTCTGTCAGATATGTCAAAGAAATAGAACTTTATTCTTTAAAAATCTTTTATTGATATACTCGGTGTATTTTTAAATGATGTGCTGTTTTAGAAGACCAAATACCATATTTTCAATCTTGAAAATATTACCTCACTGAAAAAAGGACAAGAAAAATTTCTTATTTTGTGGGCAAGTGGTTAATGGATCCGGTTACGGTAGAATCTGCCTTTGGTTATAAGGACTGTCAAATGGTCGGGGAGGAGAGACGACACACAACACATGGCCAGATTTTATTCGGGGGTTGAGTCAATGTTTAAAGGTAGACTGCCTTTCAGATTTTTCAACTGCAGGTCATACAAAGAATTTTCCCCGACACCCAATTGTTTTTTCTTTAGTGGACTGAAAGCTACTGAATTCGAATCACAGACTTCTAATTTGATTAGCTTTTTTAAAATAGAACAATTAATGAATTTAGGGCCACGTGGCCCTAAATTCTCCGCTATTTTTTCCTGCTTCACCATGACCCAATTCACGTCACGCGTTACGTGATGGACTTTCCCCGTTCGCGCAAGGCATTGCAGGATACAAATTTGAAACAGGAGAGAAAAATGGAGGACGTGAGTGTCACGTTTCATTCGCAAAGACCGACTACAGTAACGGAAAGCGAGAAGAAAAGATGCTATATTATATACGAAGGAAAGGAAACGCAGGACCAAACTAATAAATATCGGCGGTCAGCGAGCACCTTGGTGTGATCAGCTGTTCGTTTAGCAACAGAATGATGGAACTGTCAGTGCATGGTCAAGGTAAACCTGCGCATGCGCACTTCCTGTGTCTGTTTGACTGTGCGAAACGAGCGATTTCATGCACATTATTTGTTAAAGAATCCCTTCATATTAAAGGAATACTCCGGAGTGAAATGCTTTTTAGGTCTATTTTCGCATTATTGGGAGTGCATACGTTGAGTTGCTACCACAATCGCATCAATCGGTTGTGTTGTGAGAAAATTCGTTTTTTGTGATTTCAACCGGAAAGTGCTAACACGCCATCTTCAGTGGACAGTCCGTAAAAGTCGAGTGTCGAGTGCAGAGCCCATCCCGCTGGAAATGCACAACATACCACAATTGTGCATTTCCAGCGGGATGGGCTCTGCACTCGGCACTCGACTTTTACGGGCTGTCCACTGAAGATGGCGTCTGAGGAAGACCGACTTCAGGTAAGGTCACTGGCTTTGTATTTACTCTTCTACACACTATCAGTGCACTTGCAGAGCCAGGGACACTTCGTTTTATTTGTAGGAACCCTCTACTCACTTCCACAGAACTGTCATGTTGTTTTGAGCTTTGCAATGGTTTTAAAACTAGCGTTTTGTATCGACAAAAAGACATGCCCCGCGCACTGCCACGTTAGCGCTTTCCGGTTGAAATCGCAAAAAACTAATTTTCTCAAAACACAACCGATTGATGCGATTGTGGTAGCAACTCAACGTATGCACTCCCAATAATCCGAAAATAGACCTAAAAAGCATTTCACGCCGGAGTATTCCTTTAAATAACTTCCCAGCCATAGAATGGCCTGATATTTTGAGAGATATTACAGAAATAAACATGTATCACAATGACCAAATTTCAGAGGGAACTAAATTTCACTGATTTTATGAAATCGAAAGGCAGTCTAGCTTTAATCAACGTATGCCTTAAGCCCTGTCCACACGGCAACGGATTCAGGTGAATCTGATAAAATTGTTTATCGTTTCGGCCTGGCGTCCACACGGCACTGGCGTTTTGGGTGCCCCAAAACTAAATCTTTTGAGAACGGGTTCCAGAGTGGAAAAATCTGGCAACGGCGCCGTTGCGAAGTTGTCTGGATGAGTAGAACGGATTTGTTTACGATGACGTCACAACCACATGACTGTGAGTGCTTCACGCCGGGTAGAAGTGTAACGAACTCGATGCGAGTTGTCAACAAATCCTATAACTTGGTTCATGAAACGCGCTTACAAAATATTTTCACTGTGAATATTTATTGTGTAATGGTGCAAAGTGAGAGAGAGAGAGAGAGAGAGAGAGAGAGAGAGAGAGAGAAAATAGCCCTTAGGGCAGAGTCTTTAGTCCAAACACTGCGGAAGCAGTACCAAACCGCGCACCGCCCGTGCGCTTTCCAAAAACAAAAACAATCCCGCCAGCAAAAACAGGGAAAAAAAGGAGCGATCTCACCTCTTCAGATGTTGGTTTAAGTCCGACAATACATTCCTCAAAAAGGGCGTAGAAGAACAAAGTAATCCATCAACGTGTAGCATTCAATTTATTCCGGACCATTAAAGAATTCTGGAGGATATCAGAATGTTGGCGTCCCGGCTTCCATCTACCCCCGTTCATTCCTCTCTCTCTCTCTCTCTCTCTCTCCATCTAACCCCATTCATTCCTCTTTCCGCGTCTTTCGTTTTACGCTACTGATTAATAATCAAAACTTTATGTGGCTGATGCTACAGAAGAAGGGGTTTATGCGCATGCGTCTACTTCTTCTATTGTTCTGGTGTCTCCGATGGGACCGTCTTACAGCGCACGTAGAGGTGTGGCATGTGTATTGCATCGTTTTCAGCAAGCGTTGCGTTGCCATATGAACCTGATATTTTACTGATCCGTTGCCCATGTGGACGTGATATTTAAAAAAAAAAAAATCTTGTTGTCGTGTGGATGTAGCCTTAGTAGTTATTTAACTTGTATTACAGCAATAATCTTCCCCAGTTCCATGTCCCTCAGATGGTGGAATAACAATATCTACAGCATTTATAAAAGCCTAATACTTCTGTAAGTGGAAGTGCTTTCAGTGAGAAACATACTTCTTTGTTTACTTTTATGCCCCATGACTATTTTCTTTCTACAGCTCAGAGATGTGCCATGGTCAGGGTCACAGGGATCACATTTTTTCACCCAATTCTACATCCTTCATCAAGCTTATCTACCTTTTATATGTCGATATATAAATATACATATATATTTGGTGTGTCTTGCCTGTAGGTTCAAATAGTCTGCTAATAATTATTCATTATTTTCTTGTCCTTTTTGCCCTTACCACTGCCTCCACTCTGCTGCGATAGATCTCAGCCTGGCTCAGCTGGATGAATCTCTCGCGGGCATGTCGGGCTCCAGGCAGGCCTCCATAAAGCAGTCCCACCAAGGCTGCTGTCAGAGCACTCTTACCCACATTCCTCACCTCTTCCGAATACATCTGTCGGTCTCTGGAGGGAAAATGAAAATCAGAAATCTACAGTGCTGAGCGTAAATGAGTGCACCCCCTTTGAAAAGTAACATTTTAAACAATATCTCAATGAACACAAACAATTTCCAAAATGTTGACAAGACAAAGTTTAATATAACATCTGTTTAACTTATAACGGGAAAGTAAGGTTAATAATATAACTTAGATTACACATTTGTAGCAAGTGTTCTAGGTGGGTGGAGCACAGATGCACGGCAGACCAGAACTGAGTTCTCAAAAACCCGTTTATTTTAGCTTTTCAGCCTTAACTACACACACACACACACACACACACACACAAGTCTCCAGGTTGGGGAGTAGCTCCCTTCCTCCGCTCTCCCTCTCCTCTTATAGGGCGCAGTCACTGGGGAAGACACACAAACACAGGTTAATTCCCGTCAGGTGCAGTGATTCCGCCACTTACCTTCCCTGACTCCACCCTCCATTCACAGACCGACGCTTGACCACGTCCCCGCTGCCACAACATTTTTCCAGTTTTACTCAAATTAGGGTGTTGCAAAAATGAGTACACCCCACAACAAAAACTACTACATCTAGTACTTTGTATGGCCTCCATGATTTTTAATGATAGCACCAAGTCTTCTAGGCATGGAATGAACAAGTTGGCGACATTTTGCAACATCAATCTTTTTCCATTCTTCAACAATGACCTCTTTTAGTGACCGGATGCTGGATGGAGAGTGATGCTCAACTGGTCTCTTCAGAATTCCCCAAAGAAAATAATTTCTTTACACCACAAAAGTGAAGGCTACAAGATGATCAGCAACGCTTTACTCATCAGTCAGAATACTGTAGCAAAAGTGGTCCAAAAATTTAGGAAAGATGGAACTGCAACCATCTCACAGAGACGTCCAGGTCGTCCACGGAAGTTAACACCTCGACAGGAGCGCCTTCTGATGAGAAGGACTGAAGAAAATCGGTATGCAAGTTCACTAGAGTTATCTAAAGAAGTAGAAAGCCAAACTGGGGTGACTATTTCCCGTGACACAATACAGCGTACACTGCAGAGGAATGGCATGCATGGATGCTGTCCACGAAAGAAGCCTCTCCTAAAGCCCAGGCGCAAAAAAGCCTGCCTAGAGTTTGCCAGGGCCCATGCTGACAAAGATGAAGACTACTGGGACTCTATACTCTGGAGTGATGAGACCAAGATAAATGTTTTTGGAACTGATGGCTTCAAAACTGTATGGCTTCGCAAAGGTGAGGAATACAAAGAAAAATGCATGGTACCTACAGTGAAACATGGTGGTGGCAGTGTCCTTATGTGGGGCTGCATGAGTGCTGCTGGTGTCGGGGAGCTACATTTCATTGATGGCATCATGAATTCACAGATGTATTGCTCTATACTGGAAGAGAAGATGCTACCATCACTCCGTGCCCTTGGTCATCGTGCACTTTTCCAACATGACAATGATCCTAAACGCACATCTAAAGCCACTGTTGGATTTCTGAAGAAGAACAGGGTGAAAGTGATTCAGTGGCCGAGTATGTCTCCTGATCTGAACCCAATCGAACACCTATGGGGAATTCTGAAGAGACAAGTTGAGCATCACTCTCCATTCAGCATCCAGTCACTAAAAGAGGTCATTGTTGAAGAATGGAAAAAGATTGATGCTGCAAAATGTCACCAACTTGTTCATTCCATGCCTAGAAGACTTGGTGCTGTCATTAAAAATCATGGAGGCCATACAAAGTACTAGATGTAGTAGCTTTTGTTGTGGGGTGTACTCATTTTTGCACCATCCTAATTTGAGTAAAACTGAAAAAAAATGTGTAATCTAAGTTATATTATTAACCTTACTTTCCCGTTATAAGTTAAACAGATGTTATATTAAACTTTGTCTTGCCAACATTTTGGAAATTGTTTGTGTTCATTGAGATATTGTTTAAAATGTTACTTTTCAAAGGGGGTGCACTCATTTACGCTCAGCACTGTAGATTCTATGACGACAGGGGTTCTCAAACAGTACAGTGTAAAATAACTAAAATCAACTCCATGGCTTCTTCAGTACACTTTTACAATCATAATCCAGCAACAGGGCTTTTTATTCTTGAACTTTCCATCAACAGAACACATTAGGTGTAAGCCGACATTGTTTATAGGCCGAGGTCTTTAAGTTATTAATAATTATTCATTATTTTCTTGTCCTTTTTGCCCTTACCACTGCCTCCACTCTGCTGCGATAGATCTCAGCCTGGCTTTTTGGAATAAAATGATCAGCCAAAATAGGCTAATAATTATAGAGGCCCGTATCCACCACCATAATAATGAGGTTTCTCATAATAATGGTTTGTCATAATTATGACTTACTGTCTCATAATAATTATGAGATCCTCTCTCATACTAATGATTGTCATAATTTTGTGAAAATTCTCATTGTTATGAAATAGTAAGTCTTTATTACCTCGCCCGGGACGGAGTCCACTAGGGGCCGAGGTCTTGTTTTCGGTCGGGTTTCTTTGTTTTTTTGTTAACGATATTCCGGGAAAACGTCTGGATCAATCTTCACGAAACTTTCAGGATAGATGGGCATTGGTATCAAATAGAATCCCCAACATTTTGAGGGTCATCCAGTCAAGGTCACCAAAACAGTCAAAATCGTTTTTGTTGTAGCTACTGCCTCATATACAGGCCCTGGCCACTACGCCATCATGCTGTAAGAATGTAAGAGTGTAACAGTCACGCACTGCGTGTGTGCATCAGAACACGTGTTCTGATTAAAATGGGTGGTGAGTGTATACAATTCGGTTCACCATTCGAAATACATGGACTAGATTAAAGAAATATCACTTTCAGACATGTTTATGCCTTTTACAGAGGGAAAGTGCGTTCCACTGAGCTCTAGCTCCAGGCCATTTCCGGGAAATAAGAGTTTGGGTCATGGCGACAGCATGTGTATGTCAGCCTCGGTTCGGAGGTTTCAGTTTCGAAAACTGTAAGAAGTAAAAGTAGAATAATATAAAGTACAAACACTTGGTATTTTTACTTCTGTGATTTTAAAAAATTGTTCGTTTTTGGATTACGCTTCATTTTTGTGGCTACTGCCTCACAGAGTAAACACAATCAAGCCAGAAAGTCTGCACACCCCTTTCACCTTCTCCACGTTTTATTACGTTACAGACTTATTCTACAATAGATTTTCATTTTTTGTCACAAAATGGCCCATAATGAGCAAGTGAAAGTAGGTTTTTAGACATTTGTGCTAATTTATTAAAAATCAAAATGTAAAATATCATATGTACACAAGTGTGCACACCCTTTAATATGACACCCAAAAGTGAGCTGAGGTGCATTTGGTTTCCACTGATACTGCTTGAGATGTTTCTACAACTTAATTGGAGTCCACCTGTGGTAAATTCAATTGATTGGACATGATTGGGGATTGCCAACACCTGCCTATATAAGGTCCCACAGTTGACGGTGCATGTCAGAGCAAACTCCAAGCCATGGGGTCAAAGGAATTATCTGCAGACCTCAGAAACAGGATTGTGTCAAGGAATAGATCTGGAGAAGGGTACAGAAAAATTGCTGCAGCTTTACAGGTCCCAAAGAGCACAGTGGCCACCATCGTTCATAAATGGAAAAAAAGTTTGGAACCACCAAGAATCTTCCTAGACCTGGCCGCCCAGCCAAACTGAGTGATCGGGGAAGACGGGCCTTGGCCAGGGAGGTGAGCAGGAACCCGAGGGTCAGTCTGACAGAGCTCCAGCATATCCTTGTGGAGATGGGAGAACCTTTCAGAAGATCAACCATCCAGGCAGCACTCCACAAATCAGGCCTTTATGGTAGAGTGGCCAGATGGAAGCCACTCCTTTGTCAAAGGCACATGACAAATTGCTTGGAGTTTGCTAAAAGGCACCTAGAGGACTTTCAAACCATGAGAAACAAGATTCTCTGGTCTGATGAAACCAAAATTGAACTTTTTGGCCTGAATACCAAGCGTCACGTCTGGAGGAAACCAGGCACCGCTCATCACCTGGTTAATGCCATCCCTACAGTGAAGCATGGTGGTGGCAGCATCATGATGTGGGGATGTTTTGCAGCAGCGGGAATGGGATGACTAGTCCTGATAGAGGGAAAGATGAATGCAGTGAAGTACATTGAGATTCTTGAAGAAAACCTGCTCCAGAGCGCTCTGGACCTCAGACTGGGGCGAAGGTTTACCTTCCAACATGACAACGACCCGACGCACACAGCCAAGAGAACAAAGGAGTGGCTTTGGAGAAAGTCTGTGAATGTCCTTGAGTGGCCCAGCCAGAGCCCAGACCTGAATCCAATTGAACATCTGTGGAAGGAGCTGAAAATGGCTGTGTACCGATGCTCCCCATCCAACCTGACGGATCTTGCAAGGATATGCCAAGAGGAATGGGCAAAAATGTCCAGAAACAAGTGTGCCAAGCTTGTAGCTTCTTTCCCAAGACACCTTGAAGCTGTAATTGCTGCCAAAGGTGCATCAACCAAATATTAGGCTAAGGGTGTGTACAGATATGTAACCCATAAATAACCTGTTTTTGTCAGTAAAATAAAATTGCATATTTTCTAAAAATCTGCTTTCACTTTGTCATTATGGGCTATTTTGTGTAGAATTTGGGACAAAAAATGAACTAAATCTTTTGTAGAATAAGTCTGTAACGTAATAAAACGTGGAGAAGGTGAAAGGGGTGTGTAGACTTTCCGGCTTGACTGTATATGCGATATTTACTGTATGGACATGGTATCAGAAAACAGTTTTATTTATAAGCAGTAGCCACATGTACCCATACGGTACATTATTTTTTTGCGATATCTTCCTTCATATTTGTTAGGTTAGATTTTATTATATGTAGGTTATATGTAGGTTTATATAAGTATTAATTCTTGGCCAAGAAGTTAGCAAATTATTCTGTGACAAAATTATATTATTGGTTGAAATGACCTTATGTCTCGGCTGGACATTGTTTGGGAACATTTTGTTTATTTTGATATGAATGTGTATTTTTGATCAGAGATGTGTCTGAAAGATCCGCCAAGGTCTGTTTTGATGTCAGATCGACCCACACACACTCACTTTGAATCTGAATCTGTAATGGTAGAATTAAGGCTGCATTAAGTGATTCATGTTAGTTAAGACTTTAGATTTTAGAGCTTTTTTAAAGATCCTTTTTTGGACTATTGCATATACTATGGTAGTGATTTGGATTTAATCGATGCATTTAGTGATTAATGTTAGTTTTATAGTTGTAAGTTAGTTTTATAATTACAGAATATAATTTAGGGTTGTTAAGACTTTATGATTCTAAGGGTTTTAGTTTAAAAGCATTAAACTAATTTAGTTATGAGTTTAATTCTGAATCCTGTTAGTTGTTTAATTGTTTTCTCTTTCAGACATATTCTCATTTATGTTTCGTGTGACTTTCTTAAGTTTGTTGTTATTTTGAAATCAAGATGTAATTTACTGACTTAGCACACATTCATGTGTTAAGAAATTATGGTTTTAATATGTTAGCTATTAGATCCCTTTCTGTGTAAACTCATTAATTTCTGATGTATTTGACCTTCTTTGAATAGACTTCGTAGACTAGACATATCTGTGTTTAAAAATTCCATGCTCTATGTTATATCTGACCTGAAGGGGTGTACGTAAGCAGAGACCTTTAAAATCTGTCTGTACCTTGCTATCATGTCATATGATCAGAAATATGTTATTATATTACGATTGATTCAAGATTTATACACACACACACACACACACTGATGGAGATTATTATTATTATTTTCAGATCAAGGTCCCCTCAATTGCACGCAAGTGAGGAGACGAACATAGCTGATGTCATAGGCTGACATCCCACACACACACACACACACGCACGCACATTTCTACACAGACGCACACACAACACACGCTCACACACAGGCACATTACACACACACACACACACACGTAGACAAAAACACAGAGATAAATGGATGCTATAGACTGTTTTCAAGAATGTTTTCATTTCGACGAAGTGACTGTGAATAAACTGGCTGTGAAACCTTTCTGGTTTTCCTGTCTGTTTCTCTCGCGGTATTTCATCCCGGATCCGAGGGGCACGAAGGCATCGGGGGTCTCGAGAAATAAGGACCGTTCAGACTGGGTTGGACCCTAACAATATTCATCATAAGTGCTACCGAGCGAGGTTTGTTTTGCCTGGCAACACTTATGAATTAGTATAAATACAGAGGTGATGATAGGAAATTGCACGCACTGATTATCAAGAAATAGTCCGAATTGCTTAACCAATCACCTCAAGCAACTTGGCAAAATGGCGGCCAATTGCTTTGTCACCGTAAGTGAGGAAGAATTACAAATTAGGAAAGAAAATGCTGTTCCTAAAAGCACTAAAAGATGCTACGAAGTTTAGTCTCAAAGTATTCAAAGGCAAGGTGGAATTGTGATTTATTTTATATCTCTCAAAACATAGTATTTTATGTGAGTCGGCGTAGATAAGTGACAAGTCTGTGCGCATTATATTTGCATGCCGCTTTTGAAGATTGAAATAAATGGTTTTCTAACACATTTTTTTTAAATAATCACCTGTGTATTTATATTGAAACAATTATCCACCTCAGGCTCAGTGAATATCAGTGAATAATAACCTCGACTTCGTCTTGGTTATTATTCACTGAGCCTTCTGTGAACGACTGTTAATTAATTAGTCATAATTATGACACAGTATCTCAATTATGAGATACAAAGTCATAATGATACGAGATGTTCTCATGATTATAACATGCTGTGTGACTTCTTTCTTTTTTTTCCCCATGTAGTGGAAATGGGTTTCCATAAATATCCAAAACATATATATGTTATTTACCAGCTTAAGGTCGGTCCATATGGTGAAATACCGTGACCGAGGTCTTGAAAGTACTGAGCGAGGCCCTCTGGGCCGAGGTCACGGTATTTCACCATACGGACTGACCTTAAGCTGGTAAATAATATATTTATTTTTTCTTTACCAAATTCTAACAGAAAACGAAAGCGCCCGAAAGGGAAAGCTGAGCCGAGGCGAGCCGCCATTTTGAATCCTCATTCACGGCTGTAATACAAATTGCTTCCTCCTCGGTATACAAGTGCACTTCCATGGCAGGAAAAAAAAAAAAAAAAAACTACATTTTGCCGCCTACGTAGTCCCCTATTTATACAAAATTGAGTCATTCAGGATTCAGCCATGTTTTTGCTCGGCTTTAGTAAGTTAGAGGTTTTTAGCTTTCTCCTGAAATGTTTTATTTTACTTCTTCTTCCTCAGGGTAGTAAAATATGGAATCAATTTTGTGCCAAAATGTTCATACAATACTTTTGAAATATCAAACAAAAACGACAAATCAAAATACGAAAAAAAAAGTAAATTTTTTTTAGACTGGCAAACAAATTATTCGTGTAATCGTGCAAAATATCAGTCTATTACTCTTCAGAAACCTTTTATTTTTGTTCCGCGTCTTTCTCAGTTTTGTTTGACGTAATTTATTTTGGTTGCGATTCCAGCTTTCTCGTTTGCGCTCCCTGACTTTTTGCTTGCAGTTTTGGCACAAACTTCACGTGTGGGCGGGCTGTCCAGGAATGCATTCCCATTGGCTAACTTGTGTTTGACTGACAGCTACGCTCAGCCATTCCCTACTCGGATTCTGGCGGACTGTTTGACGAGTGACCGATCCATTGACGGTAAACAAGGATCGAGTGGACTTCAGTGGCGACTATGATATTGAATTAATTCAACAAAGTGTAAGTGCGGGACAAATGTGTTGTGTGTTGCAGTAGTACACATTATGCAGGTGTTTCATGGCAAGTCAAATGTTAGCCTTAGCTCCACTACCCAATATAATAGCTGTCTTGCTAACGTTAAACACACCTGCATAATGTGCACTACTGCAACACATACAACACATTTGTCCTGTACTTACACTTTGTTGAATTAATTCAATATCATAGTCGCCACTGAAGTCCACTCGATCCTTGTTTACCGTCAGTGGATTGGTCACTCGTCACACAGTCTGCCAGAATCCGAGTAGGGAATGGCTGAGCGTAGCTGTCAGTCAAACACAAGTTAGCCAATGGGAATGCATTCCTGGACAGCCCACCCACACGGGAAGTTTGTGCCAAAACTGCAAGCAAAAAGTCAGGGAGCGCAAACGAGAAAGCTGGAATCGCAACCAAAATAAATTATGTCAAACAAAACTGAGAAAGACGCGGAACAAAAATAAAAGGTTTCTGAAGAGTAATAGACTGATATTTTGCACGATTACACAAATAATTTGTTTGCCAGTCTAAAAAAATTGACTTTTTTTTTGTATTTTGATTTGTCGTTTTTGTTTGATATTTCAAAAGTATTGTATGAACATTTTGGCACAAAATTGATGCCATAGCAAAACTTGCTTTCGCTTTGAAGACTGTCATTATCGCTATCCATGATGTAAAATTAATACTACTCTTATAAGCTTATAAATAAATCTTATTAAAAAAAAAAGATAAATGTTGACAAAAAATGCTACTATGTTTGTTGTTATTTTTGTGAACGAGCGAGTCACCAGAGGTCCATAACCGGGGTCCGTATCATAGGATACAGACCCGCTTGCCAGCCAATCAGAGTGCAGGATTTGATGGAAACCGGACCGCGAATAAAATAAGAACTTGTTAATAAATAAAATAAATTTTGATAACAGTGGGTTGTAATTTCCGTCACTGCAAATTTTCTTCTAAAACGTTATTACAGACCCTTGACATCATGTGTTTATTTGTAATCACAAACTAGCTGTATCAAGTTATATTAGATAGTAAATTTAACCCTGAGAGGTTGGCAATATTCAAATGTAGCTAAACTAAAATGCCCCTAAATACACATTAGAAGAGTTAAACCCTGAACACGTGCTCCCTAAGGTGGGGTTTACATTAGACCGTATCAGTGGATCATCAGATTAACGTTTTTAAAACGATTAGCGTGCACACAGCAACGCCAATACACGATTTGCGTGCACACAGCAACACCAATACACGGATACGTTCGGCTCCGCAGGCATCCTGCGCTCCAAATCACTCCGCCCTGAACAGCGAGTGCCCTCTGGAGGGTGCGCACTCCGGCCCTGCGCAGCTCACAGAGCGCGCGAGTGAAGTGCACGAGCAGTAATTCGGGACTGAGCCGCTGTGTGTGTGATCCCAGCGCATATCACTTACCACTTGCAAGTGGAAGGATGGCAAGCCTAAAGACAATCATAACTACACAATGGGCAGTATTTGCATCAGTATTTGCAGTATTTTCATACTTTTATACTCTTTAATGAAAGGTGATACAAGGCGGAAGTCCGTGCCGTTTTTCAGCAGTCGTGTCACATGACCAACGCCAGCGAATCAGGAAGGTGGATGTCACAGTGACGTTGTCCAATGACGACGCCAGCTAGAGCTCAGCACAGCATATCCGCGTATTCTCAATGTTTACACAGCACCGGACCAGACACGATCTGGATTGAATACGTGGACCCTGGCGGATTCCCGTTTCCCGGCGTTTCCAGGCGGTTTAATGTAAACGGACAGTGCATCCGCGAAGAAAACGAGACAGATACGGTCTAATGTAAACTTGGCCTAAAATACCCAGGAGCCTGTCCTGGGAACACTGGGGGGTGAGGCAGGAGCACACACAGGGAATACGTGCTTCCTTATGCAAATGCTTCAGGTCAGCGATTTCCCTTTATACACGACGAGCTCAATAAAATTATTCATCCAAACATACAGAAGTAGCTGAGAGAAACTAACCCTTGGTTGAATAGGTCTTTAATGCGGTCCCATCCTGTGTCTGGGAACTCTGGTTTGCCCACATGTTTTGGTAAAGACTGAAGCCCGGCCTGTGGATCAGGAATATCAGCTGCATGCACTCGAGGAACAGCGAACATATACAGTGCTCTTCGCAGTCCGGTACGAAAGGCTTTGGGGTTGGCTGTATCTGTATCCTTCTCTCCACATGGGTGTGTGCGCATACACAGGCCCACAGGGTCCATCATGCATCAGTGAGCTGTTCGATCACTGCGGGGAAACACATGGTCAGGAGTTAGGATGTTTCCTATACTCTGAAAACTCATGCTAAATTAATTTTGCAGTGTTTATAGAAGATACTACAGCGTGCTTTAGATTGCCCTCTTAAAAGTTTTATTTTTGGTTTCCAACATGAAGATGGGTCACAAAAAAAAGTTTACATGTACAAAACCTCGTTTACTGTATACTGCAGGAAAAACAGGCCATGGTTAAAGGCAACAAAAAAAGCTCCTAGTGACTGAGAAGTGAACGAAAGAGTTCTACGACTTTTCCACCTCCACCATCTTTGTTGGAGGAGGTGATGTTTTTATCTCGGTTTGTTTGTCTGTTCCCAGCGTAACTCAAAAAGCAGTGAACGGATTTTGATGAAATTTTGAGGAAATGTGGGCCATGGGCCAAGGAGCAATTGATTAGATTTTGATGCAAATCCGGATATGTGGCACGGCAGAGGTATGCACTCTACCGAGTGCCCTTCGTTTTTTTTTTAAATCAAACTATTATTCTAAAAACGAGTTGTTATAAGAGTTATATGAAAATCAGCTCACCCAGTCACTAATCACCTGGTTCACTGCTGCTGATCAGTGCGGAGTTTCCCAAAAGCATCGCACCACAAAGATTGTCGTTAAATGGTAGAGCGAGCAGCACAATGAACACTCTCTCTCCTAGTCAAGATGCTCTTAGCGTTAAAAGGTTTTTGGGAAACCTATCCCTGTCTTAGTCTTAACTTCGGACATATTTTAATTATCTCATTCTCATCTCATCTCATTATCTCTAGCCGCTTTTATCCTTCTACAGGGTCGCAGGCAAGCTGGAGCCTATCCCAGCTGACTACGAGCGAAAGGCGGGGTACACCCTGGACAAGTCGCCAGGTCATCACAGGGCTGACACATAGACACAGACAACCATTCACACTCGCATTCACACCTACGGTCAATTTAGAGCCACCAGTTAACCTAACCTGCATGTCTTTGGACTGTGGGGGAAACCGGAGCACCCGGAGGAAACCCACGCGGACACGGGGAGAACATGCAAACTCCGCACAGAAAGGCCCTCGCTGGCCCCGGGGCTCGAACCCAGGACCTTCTTGCTGTGAGGCGACAGCGCTAACCACTACACCACTGTGCCGCCCATATTTTAATTATGTCAAATCTAATTTTATTTTAGTTAATACAGGTGTTTGTATTACTTGTAATTTTCAAATCATTACAAATAAGCATCACCAGAGAATTTTTGAGGTTCAGACACACACACACACCCTGTGTCTGAAATCGCTCACTTATTCACTACTCCCTATATAGGGAATTACTATATCGAGGACTATATAGTGAGCTCATTGGTAAAATGGAAAAAACTCTTTCGGGCACTACTCCGTCGTGCTCATAGACATATAAACATAGACGCCACCTTCTGCGTAGAATCATATGTCATCCTCGCCGCCATATTGGATGTGGCAAAGTGGAGATTCTTCAACCGTCTCTGGTATAGCGTCTAGACAGTAGCCGAGAATAAAGATGCCTCGTTCATGTGCTGCGTTTAACTGTACCAACAGGTTTACCGTCCAAACGAGATCACATGGGATTACCTTTCACAGGTGAGACTGGAAAAATACTTTTCATTGTATTTGGTCATTATAACGTAATTTTACGAACAGATTTTTCTGACTTTGTAGCTAATATGAAGTCTCGCGCATAATAGCCGCTCGGTGAAACCTGTCTCCAAACAACGAAGTATTTCCTTCGTAACTACGCTGATTGTTGTTAGTTGCTTAGCTAACTTTTCACATACTACTGTATGTAGGTTTCCCAAAAATAAAGACATGAAAAAGCAGTAGGAGACAGCTGTGCGACAGGAAGGGTTTTCTGCTACTCCGTCATCCATGCTCTGCAGTGAACACTTCAGAACGGAGGATTTTGACAGAACAGGTCAGACAGTCAGGATCAGAGAGGGAGCTGTTCCTTCAGTCTCCCAGCTCATCTCCACCGGGTAGGTGTAGAGTTATAAGCAGTGAGAATTAGATAATACAGTGCCACACTATGATGAACGTTTTTGAACATATGATGAATGTTTTTAACCTTTCTGAATGTGAAGGAATCAGTGATGTATTTTGTTTTGGTATGACGTTAGAACCTGACCGAACTCAGTTTGGCGGTCATTCAGCTCACTTTATTCAATGAGAGTAGGTCTGTGTGGTGACTCAATAAATAAAACAGTACATTTTTATTTTCATTCACCATTTCCAGTTTTTCCACTATTTCCATCATTTATCATATTCAGTCTTGTAGGTTGGTTATTGTGGCCTCAGGTTTTGGTAGCTTGCTGCGGTATGCTGACTGATTAGCTTACCTGAGCTATCTATCGCATATCTGTCGCTAGTTTGCAGTGTACAGGGTATTTCGCACACTATTTATAACCATCGCATTAAAAGTTATATATGTTGTTTTGATGCCTGTTTGTTTCCCAAATATATACGTGTGTGTCTTAAAGGATATGGGACATGAAACATAAATGCACGCTATATCAGTTTCTTTCCATTAAAAATATGAATTAAGTGCATCAACAAGTACAAAATCATCTATTAAATTCAGCAAAATCGTTATATTCGTGATGATTATATGGCATTTCTGCTCGACTTCCGATATGCATTTTCTACAACCGGAAGAGCCGCTGTCACGTGATCATACGTCACAAAAACTTTCGGGCACAGCACAAGCGGGTAGATGAATGGAGAAGTGGATGACAAGAAAATTGTTTTTATAGTCTTTAACGTACATTGGACATCATACATTGGACATCATGGTGTATTGTGCTGCTTATGGTTGCAATAATTCCAATGGGAAATGCTCTGGAGTAAGTTTTTTTGCATTCCCCAAGGACCCGAAGCTGAGGAAAGTGTGGGCTCACTACTGCCGTAGAAAAAACTTTGCACCTACTGTTTCCCACAAACTGTGTTCGGACCATTTCACAGAGGATTCTTTCAACTTTAATACTCAGGTACTGAGCGATATTAATTGCCAAGCCAAATTTAAGAGGCTACTTAAAGATGGAGCCGTTCCCAACGTCCCAATTCAGGAACAAGACGGCGGAGTGAAACCCGAAGTGCTACGGCCACCACGAGGTGCATTCGCTAAGCGTCTGAAAGCCGAGGTAAGGATTAGTATTATAATTTTGGGTGTATCAATTATTGATTATCATAATTCTGACTCATTTACTCTTATATCTGTCCTTCTTTGTTTACGTACCGAATTGAAGAGTTGTGGTGAAGTTGTAGAAGAGTTTTTTAAACTTTTATTTCATTTTATTATTCTATATTTTATTTCTACTATTGTTTAATTCTTATTATTTTTCTTCCCCATTTATTTTATGTAATTTTACTATCTATCATTTACTGTTTTGCTTTTACTTCTGTAAATGGACTCTGGAAGCATTGTATCTCAATCAATCTCGAAAAATATCAGCAAAAAAAAAAAACTAGCTTGCAACGGACTTTAGCTAGATCTATGATGAACTTTCAATGTATGATACAAAAATAATACTTCTTTCAACAGATCATTAGCCTTTGAGCAGAATTGTTTTTAACTTACCAGGAAGTGTTATCGAGCCGACCGCTTTCAGTTTCATGGGGATTGAATGAACTCTCACTCTCAGAATCATCTGACCCGTCAGAGTAAAGATAAGATCCATGTTCATGTGAATTTCCAGCTATCGGTTCGAATCGATAGGGTCTAACTTCACATCTCTGTGAAACATCGGGAATGTCACTGTCGATGGTGTCCATTTCGGTAACCTGTTTACATTAGATTCCCAAGCGCTGGCTCCTTGGAAAGTTTTTGTTACGTCACGGGTCACGTGACCACCTAGCTCATTAACGAATCCTTGTTTTACGCTGATGTATAAAAAAACTTGAATAATGTGATGATTTTCACATTTTTGACGCCCTGCAGTGATTTAGATGGCATTTCTTATGTCCTTTATACATAATTATACCCAGAAAAAAATCCATGTCCCATATCCTTTAATGGGTGAATAAAAGGCATTGAGTTAAATATTATTGTAGAAAGGGGCTTTATGAAGTTCAGTCCATTTACTTGCATTGGTTTACGGGGAAGATTTGCCACATCCAATATGGTGGACACTCTGACGTATCCCAGCAACGGGCCACCACCTCAATGCAGCGTCTAGGTTTATATGTCTATGGTCGCGCTGGTATTTACGTCATTACTGTCGCACAATTAAAACGTGTCAGATCAGGCGGCTGGTGGGTTTTCAAAATAGCGACTGTGTCCGAAATCGCTCCCTACTCACTATATAGTGAGGACCCCATTTTGTAGTGCTGTCTGAAACCTTAGTGAGGATTCTTTACACCCTATATGGTGCACTCAAAGTATCCCACAATGCGTCACGAAAAGTAGTGTACAACGATGGTCACTAACCAAAGCAATATATCCCATCATGCATTGCGGTCGCGCTGAAAGAAATCAAATTAAAAGTCTCAGAATTGATTTGATAAAAGGCAGCGGCAAAGAAGAAAGTATTCAGCCTTGATTTAAAAAAACTGAAAGATGCAGGCACTTTGTATTTATTAATGTGGGAAATATGCTCAGTATAATACGGATTTATCACAAAAATATATATGTTATTTACTAGCTGGGAGGTCCGTATGGTGAAATACCGTGACCGAGGTCTTGAAAGTAATGAGCGAGGCCCTCTGGGCCGAGGTCATGGTATATAATATATTTATTATGGTATAATAATATATATTATGGTCATGGTATATATTTATTTTTTTCTTTACCAAATTCTAACAGAAAACAAGAGCGCCCGAAAGGGAAAACCGAGGCGAGCCGCCATTTTGAATCCTCATTCACGGCTGTAATGCAAATTGCTTCCTCCTCGGTATACAAGTGCACTTCCATGGCAGGAAAAAAAAAACATTTTGCCGCCTATGTAGTCCCCTATTTATACAAAATTGAGTCATTCAGGATTCAGCCATGTTTTTGCTCGGCGTTAGCAAGTTACAGGTTTTTAGCTTTCTCCTGAAATGTTTTCTTTTATTTCTTCTTCCTCAGGGTAGTAAAACTCGCTTTCACTGTGAACACTGTCGTTATCGCTATCCATGATGTAAAATTAATGCTATTCTCCTGAGAAATGCTGGCAAAAATGTATAAGACTTTTGATAATCTTATAAATAAATCTTATTAAAAAAAAGATAAAGGTTGACAAAAAATGCTACTTCTTTGTTGTTGTGAACAAGCGAGTCGCCAGAGGTCCGTACCGGAGGATATGGACCTGCTCGCCAGCCAATCAGAGTGTAGGATTTGATGGAAACCGGACCGCGAAAAAAATAAATATATATTATTTACCAGCTGGGAGGTCCGTATTGTGAAATACCGTGACCAAGGTCTTGAAAGTACTGACCAAGGCCTCTGGGACGTATTTCACGATACGGACCGAACTTAAGCTGGTAAATAATATTTTTTCTTTACCAAATTCTAACAGAAAATGAGAGCACCCGAAAGGGAAACCATATTTAGAACAAACCTGCTACAAGCTCGTCAAAAACCTGTTTGACAAGCTACGTCAGCTCGGAATTTTCCGAAAAGAAAATTTGATCTAGATCACTTCCCTAATCAAGGCGACAAAAAAGTTGCCAAAAATTGCTACTATGTTTGCTGCTGTTGTGAATGACCGAGTCGTCAAAAGGGCCATAACCAGGGTCCGGACTGTAGGATTCCGGACCGCTTGAGAGCCAATGAGTGCACGATTTGATGGAAACCGGACTGCGAAAAAAATAAATGCTTTTTTTTTTCGCGGTCCAGTTTCCATCAAATCATGCGCTCTGATTGGCTGGCGAGCGGGTCCGTATCCTACGGTACAGACCTCAGTTACGGACCTCTGGCAACTCGCTCGTTCACAACAACAGCAACAAACATAGTAGTAATTTTTGTCAACATTTATTTTCGCATTTCTCAGAATAGCATTAATTTTACATCATGGATAGCGATAACGACAGTGTTCACAGCGAAAGCGAGTTTTACTACCCTGAGGAAGAAGAAATAAAAGAAAACATTTCAGGAGAAAGCTAAAAACCTGTAACTGTTGCCAACGCTGAGCAAAAACATGGCTGAATCCTGAATGAATCAATTTTGTATAAATAGGGAACTACATAGGCGGCAAAATGTAGTTTTTTTCCTGCCATGGAAGTGCACTCGTATACCGAGGAGGAAGCAATTTGCATTACAGCCGTGAATGAGGATTCAAAATGGTGGCTCGGCTCGGTTTTCCCTTTCGGGCGCTCGTTTACTAAAGAAAACTTAAATATTATTCACCAGCTTAAGGGCGGTCCGTATGGTGAAATACCATGACCTCGGCCTTGAATACTGAGCGAGGCCCTCGCTCAGTACTTTCAAGACCTCGGTCACGGTATTTCACGATACGGACCTCCGAGCTGGTAAATAACATATATGTATTTATTATTTTGAAAACCCACCAGCTGACTGACCTGGCACGTTTTAATTGTGCGACCGTAATGACATAAATACCAGCACGACAGAGTAGTGTCCGAAAGCATTTCCCCCCCATTTTACCAATGAGCTCACTATATAGTCCTCTATATAGTAATTCCCCATACAGGGAGTAGTGAGCGATTTCAGACACAATTATTTTTGTGATAAATCCGTATTATACTGAGCGTATTTCCCACATTAATCACTACAAAGTGCCTGCATCTTTCAGTTTTTTTTTTTAAATCAAGGCTGAATACTTTCTTCTTTGCCGCTGCCTTTTATTAAATCAAATTTGAGACTTTTAATTTGATTTCTTTCAGTGCGACCGCAATACATGATGGGATATATTGCTTTGGTTAGTGACCAATTGTTGTACACTACTTTTCGTGATGCATTGTGGGATACTTTGAGTGCACTATATAGGGTGTAAATAATCCTCAATAAGATTTTGGAGAGCACTACAAAATGTCATCCTCACTATATATAGTGCCCTACATAGTGAGCAGGGAGCAATTTCGGACACAGGGACAGTTTTTAACCAAAAATCAGTTTTATTTTTCAACATTCAAAAAGTTTGTTCAAATCTGCCAGAGAAAGAAAATGTTTAAAAAATTTTATATACACTACCGTTCAAAATTTTGGCAGATGGACAGATAGACACATTGTGATCCATTCTGATTGTTTTTTTCTCCCCTTTACAGAGCCTGAGGGCATCACTGAAACCAGACGTTTAATTCCCTGAGCAAATATTTTATCGACAGCTGCTGAAATCTGCATTTCTTGTTCTCACTCTGTTACTCTTTTCTAATCTAAAGCCATTCTAACCAAAATGAATCGCTCGAATGACCTGAACAAAAGGGTTAACAGAAAGACTGTTTCTGTGGCCCAATTTTTACAAGAAAAATGATGACAAAAGCTCCTAACTATTAATAATTAACTGTAGTTAACCAGTGATTTGTACATGAATTCCTACTTTCATAACCCCTTAAACACCCTGATTTTATTACTGTTGTAAATATTTACGCATTTTAGTTAGTAATGATCAACTGTTTATTAACTACAGCGAAATTAATAAGAAAAATATAGTGTGTTGTACACTACCGTTCAAAAGTTTGGGGTCACTTTGAAATGTCCTTATTTTTGAAAGAAAAGCACTGTTCTTTTCAATGAAGATCACTTTAAACTAATCAGAAATACACTCTATACATTGCTAATGTGCTAAATGACTATTCTAGCTGCAAATGTCTGGTTTTTGGTGCAATATCTCCATAGGTGTATAGAGATCTTGCAGTCACGTGACCGGAAAGTACACAACCGCCATCTTGTCGGTCAAAAACACCGCTGAATACTGCTGCACTCGTGTACAGAATGGATCAATTTCAACCGACGGACTACACGGCTCATTTTTCTAATGAACAGGTAACTAGATATATGTCTAAAATAAATGATCTACAGATTAGTGACCCTTATGGCTTACCGGACGGAGTTTTCACGACCGGATTTTGAACTGCCAGCGGAATACCCAGACGTGTATAATTACCTCATTAACTTTCCCTCACTGTTCAGTGGTGAAGCACTGCGTGCTTATAAATCTCTGGACAGTTATCTTTACAGAAATTCAAGATTTGTCAGCGACTCAGATGTGGCATCTTGTAAACAAGAATCCTCATTGGATGGGTAAGTCACTTAAGTATTGAGTATAGCACTGACCAGCCGATTATAGAATAGAATAAGGTAATTCCAGCTGTAATTCCAAATCGTCCATCTTGTTTACATGGATCTGGCGTTGGAGAGGTAGAGGCTTAGCAGTGGAGGTTTGAGTGGCTGTTTTCTGAGCTTAGTCAACAGGCCGGCTCTGCCTGCAGCCTCGCTTTTGCTTCCGCTCCCGGCGCCGCCTCCTTCGCTTTGCTTCCGATAACAATCCACGGAGACCCCGCTGGTCTCGCTATCTCGTCCGGAATGTTGTGCATGCGATGGAAATCGCTACAAACCGTCATTTTCTGCTGGAAACCAATGTCCAGTAAGTCCATACGGTTGTAGTGGATATTGAAGTCCGGTACAGACGAACAACACGCAAAAATACACACAAAAACCATAAAAAACGTGCACAGGTAGGGAGAGCTTGTAGCCGCAGCCGTTGTAGTAGAATTGTATATAGTAGGGTTTTCCAGAAGAAAAGGTAGAAGTAGAAGCAGAAGGCGGAAATATGGCGTTTGACCTACAAGATGGCGTCTGTCACAATCTGGATCGGCTGTGACGTCACATGCAAGTGCTCCATAGAGGCCCATTTCCAGCAACTCTCACTCCAGTGTTCTAATGGTACAATGTGTTTGCTCATTGCCTCAGAAGGCTAATGGATGATTAGAAAACCCTTGTACAATCATGTTAGCACAGCTGAAAACAGTTGAGCTCTTTAGAGAAGCTATAAAACTGACCTTCCTTTGAGCAGATTGAGTTTCTGGAGCATCACATTTGTGGGGTCGATTAAATGCTCAAAATGGCCAGAAAAATGTCTTGACTATATTTTCTATTCATTTTACAACTTACGGTGGTAAATAAAAGTGTGACTTTTCATGGAAAACACAAAATTGTCTGGGTGACCCCAAACTTTTGAACGGTAGTGTATATTTTTTCCTCGCTATTTTCAATTCCCGTTTATGATTACAGACAAAGTTAATTTTTGTCACATACATTAGGAAAGGGAAACACTGTGTAATGTCTGGTGTTTTAGGAGAAATTTGGATTATTTACACCAGTGTTCATTTTATAAAGGCTGTCTCGAGTTCTGAGTGTTTTATTATGAAAAGCTATTAAAGATTTTTGATATCAGAAGTGGTCTGTGACACATGTTTATCACTGCCCGGTCAGATTTCTGTGAGGATCTGAGGTCAAACTTCTAGAACTTTCTGCACCAACATCCGGCTCTCACTCACCTCAAAAGACAGAGAATCGAAACCGCGTTTACACTTCCTTAAAGAACTCAAAACCTTCCTGCAGCGTCTCGTATAAACGACATGCTCAGCTTACCTCCGGTTTGAAATTCCTCCTGCAGCCGGTTCAATGTCAGCACGTTCATTTCCTAAAGCGCATATCTCACAGCGCCACCCAGTGGCCGGAGGGCAGCAGTGGCGTGCACTCGAGTCTGTGGACCTCACTGAGTAGTGACCTGACCATGATTTCTCATCTCATCTCATTTCATCTCATTATCTCTAGCCGCTTTATCCTGTTCTACAGGGTCGCAGGCAAGCTGGAGCCTATCCCAGCTGACTACGGGCGAAAGGCGGGGTACACCCTGGACAAGTCGCCAGGTCATCACAGGGCTGACACATAGACACAGACAACCATTCACACTCACATTCACACCTACGGTCAATTTAGAGTCACCAGTTAACCTAACCTGCATGTCTTTGGACTGTGGGGGAAACCGGAGCACCCGGAGGAAACCCACGCGGACACGGGGAGAACATGCAAACTCCGCACAGAAAGGCCCTCGCCGGCCACGGGGCTCGAACCCGGACCTTCTTGCTGTGAGGCGACAGCGCTAACCACTACACCACCATGCCGCCCGACCATGATTTCCACGTTAAAAAAAAAAAATCTACCAACTTGTCACCAAATTCAAGGGAGATTTTTAGAAAAATGTATTTAAGACATGTGCAGTGTAATTATAAGAGTATAACAGTCCTTGGGGCGGCACGGTGGTGTACTGGTGAGCACTGTCACCTCACAGCAAGAAGGTTCTGGGTTCGAGCGCAGTAGCCGGTGAGGGCCTTTCTATATGGAGTTTGCATATGTTCTCTCCGTGTCTGTGTGGGTTTCCTCCGGGTGCTCCGGTTTCCCCGACAGTCCAAAGACATGCAGGTTAGGCTAACTGGTGACTCTAAATTGACCGTAGGTGTGAATGTGAGTGTGAATGGTTGTTTGTGTCTATGTGTCAGCCCTGTGATGACCTGGCGACTTGTCCAGGGTGTACCCTGCCTCTCGGCCATAGTCAGCTAGGATAGGCTGCAGCTTGCCTGCGACCCTGCACAGGATAAGCCAAAAGCCAAGCCAAAGTCCTTCTAATGCCTGCGGCACATAGGGTAGCGCCGATCTCCGTTTCCGTAACCCTTGGCCTCTCGCCTATTACATAGCTAGGGTTACAGTGGGGGGCTAGTCCTCTGGTAACCACGAGAGTTTGACTCCCCACTCACATCTATATTGCAGCATGCCTTGCCAGACAGCAGTAGGTACCATTTTTATGATAGTCTTTGGTATGACCTGACCGTGAGTCAAACTCACGATCTCCCGATTGAGAGGAGGACACACTAACCACGAGACCACTCACCAGTGCACAGGATAAGCGGCTACAGATAATGGATGGATGGATGATTACAATCTTGCTCATTTACAGAAGTGCACAAAAATACTCATATCATCTCTAGCCGCTTTATCCTGTTCTACAGGGTCGCAGGCAAGCTGGAGCCTATCCCAGCTGACTACGGGCAAAAGGCGGGGTACACCCTGGACAAGTTGTCAGGTCATCACAGGGCTGACACATAGACACAGACAACCATTCACACTCACATTCACACCTACGGTCAATTTAGAGTCACCAGTTAACCTAACCTGCATGTCTTTGGACTGTGGGGGAAACCGGAGCACCCGGAGGAAACCCACGCGGACACGGGGAGAACATGCAAACTCCGCACAGAAAGGCCCTTGCTGGCCACGGGGCTCGAACCCGACCTTCTTGCTGTGAGGTGACAGCACTAACCACTACACCACCGTGCCGCCCGCACAAAAATACTATACTAGAGAAAAGCCAAAGTGAGACAACATGGTTTTCATGGTGATTGAGGCCTCTTGGGACTGAGCCCCTCCTAGAACCACCCCTGGGAAGGATATAATGGCTTTCATGTACGTACCCAAGTAAGAGTTGGCCATTCATACACTTTTTTCTCGTAATCAAGTTTTATTGATTTGTTTTTCTGTTAATTTGAGAGAAGGTGGGAGGTTGTTGGGAAAGTGGTAGCTGAGCAGACCTTTCTTCTCCAGGTAACTGACTGTAGTAACATCAATGTGACAAAAACCAGCATGGGGAAATGAGAAACCCAAGAACTTCACTTCACTTGATGAATTCACACTGTTCCTCTTAGAAATCAGCTAATCCTCATTCTCACTCAGATGTGTAGGCCATGATTAAACCATGAAGACCAATGTGAAAATATTTTAGGGCATTTAGGCAGCTTGAAAAAAAGGTGTGTGAGGCTTCTTGGGTCTGAGCCCCTCCTCGAACCATCCCTGGGAAGGATATATTGAATATTTACCTCACCAAAAAGGTCAAAATTGTTTTTGTTGTAGCTACTGTTTCATACAGAGGCGCTAGTCACTACGTCATTGTGCTGTAAGAATGTAAGAGTGTAATGATCGCGCACTGAGCATGCACATACACATGTTCTGATTAAAATGGCCAGTGAGCGTATACAGTTTGATTCACCATTCGAAATAAATGGACTAAAGAAATCACTTTCAGACATGTTTATGGTTATTACAGAGGGACTGTGGGGGCGGCACGGTGGTGTAGTGGTTAGCGCTGTCACCTCACAGCAAGAAGGTCTGGGTTCGAGCCCCGTGGCCGGCGAGGGCCTTTCTGTGCGGAGTTTGCATGTTCTCCCCGTGTCCGCGTGGGTTTCCTCCGGGTGCTCCGGTTTCCCCCACAGTCCAAAGACATGCAGGTTAGGTTAACTGGTGACTCTAAATTGACCGTAGGTGCGAATGTGAGTGTGAATGGTTGTCTGTGTCTATGTGTCAGCCCTGTGATGACCTGGCGACTTGTCCAGGGTGTACCCCGCCTTTCGCCCGTAGTCAGCTGGGATAGGCTCCAGCTTGCCTGCGACCCTGTAAAACAGGATAAAGCGGCTAGAGATGAGATGAGATGAGACAGAGGGAAAGTGCGTTCCACTGAGCTCTAGCGCCGGGCCATTTCTGGGAAATAAGAGTTTGGGTCATGGCGACAGCATGTGTATGTCAGCCTCGGTTCAGAGGTTTCAGTTTCGAAAACTGTAAGAGGTAAAAGTAAAATAATATAAAGTACAGAAACTTGGTATATTTTACTTCTGTGATTTTTAAATTGTTCATTTTTGGATTACGCTTCATTTTTGTGGCTACTGCCTCATAGAGTAAATATATATGCTATATTTACTGTATGGACATGGTATCAGAAAACAATTTTATTTATAAGCAGTAGCCACATGTACCCATAGGGTACCTATTTTTTTTCGCGATATCTTCCTTCATATTCATCATAAGTGCTACCGGGCGAGGTTTGTTTTGCCTGGCAACACTTGTTAATTCTTGGCACATTGTGTGATGTGATTGTGAACATAAACATAGTATGGTTACCTGTAGTTAGTGTAAAACATTTCCAGTGGTTCTTGAAAGTTTGTGAACCCTTTAGAATGTTCTATATTTCTGCATAAATATGACCTAAAACATCATCAGATTTTCACACAAGTCCTAAAAGTAGATAAAGAGAACCCAGTTAAACAAATGAGACAAAAAATATTATACTTGGTCATTTATTTATTGAGGAAAATGACCCAATATGACATACCTGTGAGTGGCAAAAGTATGCAAACCTTTGCTTTCAGTATCTGGTGTGACCCCCTTGTGCAGCAATAACTGTAACTAAACGTTTGCGGTAACTGTTGATCAGTCCTGCACACCGGCTTGGAGGAATTTTAGCCCATTCCTCCGTACAGAACAGCTTCAACTCTGGGATGTTGCTGGGTTTCCTCACATGAACTGCTCACTTCAGGTCCTTCCACAACATTTCGATTGGATTAAGGTCAGGACTTTGACTTGGCCATTCCAAAACATTAACTTTATTCTTCTTTAACCATTCTTTGGTAGAACGACTTGTGTGCTTAGGGTCGTTGTCTTGCTGCATGACCCACCTTCTCTTGAGATTCAGTTCATGGACAGATGTCCTGACATTTTCCTTTAGAATTCGCTGGTATAATTCAGAATTCATTGTTCCATCAATGATGGCAAGCCGTCCTGGCCCAGATGCAGCAAAACAGGCCCAAACCATGATACTACCACCACCATGTTTCACAGATGGGATAAGGTTCTTATGCTGGAATGCAGTGTTTTCCTTTCTCCAAACATAACACTTCTCATTTAAACCAAAAAGTGTGTCTGTAGTGGAAATCACTGTATGGGCTCAGGAACACTTCAGAAAACCATCGTCTGTGAAAACAGTTCATTACTGCATCCACAAATACAAGTAAAAACCAGATATAAACAATATCCAGAAACACTGCCACCTTCTCTGGGCTCTGATCTTTTACGATGGACTGAGGCAAAGTGGAAAATTGTCCCAAGGTCTGACAAATCAAAAGTAGAAATTCTTTTTAGAAATCATGAACACCACGTCTTCCAGGCTAAAGAGGAGAGGGACCATCCGGCTTGTTATCAGTGCACAGTTCAAAAGCCGGCATCTGTGATGGTATGAGGGTGCATTAGTGCACATGACATGGGTAGCTTGTACATCTGGGAAGGCATCATTATTGCTGAGTGATATTTACATGTTTCAGAGCAATATGCTGCCATCCAGACAAAATCTTTTTCAGGGAAGGCCTTCCTTTTTTCAGCAAGACAATGCCAAACCGCTTTCTACACATATTAAAACTGCATGGCTCCAGCGTAAAAGGTTTTTAGGCTTGCTCATTGGGGCTAGATTAAGGATAAAATTAGCTTTTGTTTAAAGTCATTCAAATTCTGTAAAGCTGCTTTGCGACAATGTCTATTGTTAAAAGCGCTATAGAAATAAACTTGACTTGACTAGTAAAAGAGTCTGGGTGCTAAACTGGCCTGCCTGCAGGCCAAACCTGTCTCCCATTTAAAACATTTGGTGCATTATGAAGTGCAAAATATGACAACGAAGATCATGAACTGTTGAGCAAGCAAAATTATATATCAAGCAAGAATGGGTCAACATTTCTTTTTCAAAACTATAGCAATTGGTCTCCTCAGTTCCCAAACGTTTACAGAGAGTTGTTAAAAGTAGAGGTGATGCAATACAGTGCTAAACATGCCCCTGTCCTTACTATTTTGAAACATGTTGCTGACATCAAATTCAAAATGAGCATATATTTTTCAAAAAAAACAAAAAAAATTTCTTGGTTTCAACATTTGATACGTTGTCTTTATACTATTTTCAATGAAATATAAGGTTTCCATGATTTGCAAATTATCACATTGTTTTTATTTACACAGCGTCCCAACATTTTTGGAATTGGGGTTGTATCATGTATACTGCACATGTGTTGCCTTTAAGTCCTCGTCACAAGTTTATGCGTAATAGTTCATGGGTTCAGAGGGAAAAATTAATGGCATGAAAACTTCTTTTTGTATAATGTTACATTCAGTGTAACAAGTATAGAAAAATATGGGTTCTGAGTTGTGTTCAATTGCACTCACTTTGCAATTATAATATTTCTGATGGACCCTAAAAGCAGCAATACAGACTGGACAAATTAAAGGGGGAAAAAAACACCCTGACATAAACTGTCTTAGTTAGGTTTTGGGCCACCATGAGACACCAGAACAGGTCAACACAGATTCTACATGTCTCCAGAGAGGAATGAAAAAGATTTTACCTCAGTTGATGGTTTGATGATTGTGATAGAGCATTATCTAATAGGTCACTCCAAAATCTTCCATAAGTGTTCAATATGGTTGAATCTGGTGTGAAGGTCCATGTATATGATTTACGTCACTTTCATCCTCATCAAACCATTCAGTGAGGCCCGTTGCCGTGTGGAGTGGGGGCATTATCACTCTGGAATAGACCACTCTAATCAAAATAGAAATGTTTCATACAGTAGGGACATAAAGGTGTTCAGTCAGAAGAACTTTGCTGGTTTGCATGGATGTTTCCCTGCAAGTTCCCAACCTTGGTCCTAGAGCATCCCCTGTCCCCTATCCTGTGCTCTTAGGGGACAAGTGGACATGAACCAAGCCAGCAAAATGTCACTCACAGCATAACAAAGCCACTGGTTTCCATTTTTTCACCAGTCTGGATATGCTGTATGAAGTGTACCCTTCATTATATATATTCTTCTTATTGTATGGTTTTCACATACTGTAAACAAAAGAAAAGGAATCAATACATGTATTTAAAAGAAAAAAAAAGGAAAATGGTAGAGAAGGCTAATTATATAATGTAAAAAATACAATATGGACAGATAGACAAAACAAAAAGAAATAAAATACAATATAGTAATATGGACATAGTTATGACTGTATGTCTGGCCTTAAAGGAATTTCATAACCATAATTGTACAATTTTTCATAATATGTAATCGAAGTGAAAATTAGATCTTAAAAAAAATAAATAATTATATATTTTTAAAAAAACAACTCAGACTTCCTTAAGAGTTAGTATAAGGAAAATTATATATAAAAACTTTAAGTTAAAAAAACAAAGTTTTTTTAAAATTCATAACCATAATTCTACAATTTTCCATAATATGTAATCTAAGTGAAAATTACAAAAATAAAACAAATAAATAACCTCAAACAAACTTCCCTGAGAGTTAGTATCGGGAAAATTATACATAATTTTTTTTTTTTTTTACTTAAAAAGGCCTGTATGAATGTTTAAGGCAGCTTGTAATATCACAAAGACAAGTACAATCAAAGTGAAAGGTAAATTAATTGTTAAACATTTTGCATTACTTGTACGATTGTCAGAAGAAATCAGATTTTAATCAGTGGTCAACTTCTCATCTGTAGCCGCTTTATCCTTCTACAGGGTCGCAGGCAAGCTGGAGCCTATCCCAGCTGACTACGGGCGAAAGGCGGGGTACACCCTGGACAAGTCGCCAGGTCATCACAGGGCTGACACATAGACACAGACAACCATTCACACTCACATTCACACCTACGGTCAATTTAGAGTCACCAGTTAACCTAACCTGCATGTCTTTGGACTGTGGGGGAAACCAGAGCACCCGGAGGAAACCCACGCGGACAACATGCAAACTCCGCACAGAAAGGCCCTCGCCGGCCACGGGGCTCGAACCCGGACCTTCTTGCTGTGAGGTGACAGCGCTAACCACTACACCACCGCGCCGCCAGTGGTCAACTTCTGTGTTTTAATTCTTTGAAGGAATAAAACAACTCTTGAAAAATATCATTTATTTGTCTCATAAGCAAATGGATGAACATACAGTGTAAAACAGACCCCCCCACACACAAGGAAACTGCATATCCTGTTTCATTCCATTGTTTACAGTCACTTGGATAAATCAACAAAATAGAGCACAATGTAAACCCACTTGACTTGAACATACTACAGATGTACTTGGAGAATACTAGAACATATTCAACACTGTTGTGCCAATGTGGCTCTATATCATACCTGCTAGATGAAAGAACAGACTGGAGATATGATTCTCAGGATGTCATGAATAGCAAAATAATGTTCACATTCACATAATAATGGCACTTCCATGTTGATTGCAGATACACAACTTTTCTTACGGATACCAAGGGAGTCACTGATCCTTATGGCAGCTCTACTACCCATGAGAGCTCGATTTGCTGGTGATTACACGGATACATCCAGGGACAAGTGATCGATTTTGGCAAACATGGGATAGTTATGATTAACGCTGGTAATATTCCTGCTCGAACACGACTAAACCTGTTCATGAACTGAGGAATCAGGTGTCTGACTGTGCATGAGTGTCTCTGCCTGGTTTACTCATCACCCAGAAGAGGGCAGTATGTATTGCTTCCAAAACCTGTCTTCAGTGGTGAGGAAAAAGAAAAATATCTCATAGGAGTGACAATATTCTGAAGAACAGCATTTCTGTAACAGCTTTTTAAGGTCACTGGGTAAGTAATGAGACACTACATGTGAATTTAATTCATGTCCAAAATGTATTTAAAAAAAAAAAAAAATCAACTTCTGGATATTATAGGACAAATCAGGATGACTAGTATACAGTGGTGCTTGAAAGTTTGTGAACCCTTTAGAATTTTCTATATTTCTGCATAAATATGACCAAAAACATCATCAGATTTTCACACAAGTCCTAAAAGTAGATAAAGAGAACCCAGTTAAACAAATGAGACAAAAATATTATACTTGGTCATTTATTTATTGAGGAAAATGATCCAATAGTACATATCTGTGAGTGGCAAAAGTATGTGAACCTCTAGGATTAGCAGTTAATTTGAAGGTGAAATTCGAGTCAGGTGTTTTCAATCAATGGGATGACAATCAGGTGTGAGTGGGCACCCTGTTTTATTTAAAGAACAGGGATCTATCAAAGTCTGATCTTCACAACACATGTTTGTGGAAGTGTATCATGGCATGAACAAAGGAGATTTCTGAGGACCTCAGAAAAAGCGTTGTTGATGCTCATCAGGCTGGAAAAGGTTACAAAACCATCTCTAAAGAGTTTGGACTCCACCAATCCACAGTCAGACAGATTGTGTACAAATGGAGGAAATTCAAGACCATTATTACCCTCCCCAGGAGTGGTTGATCAACAAAGATCACTCCAAGAGCAAGGCGTGTAATAGTCGACGAGGTCACAAAGGACCCCAGGGTAACTTCTAAGCAACTGAAGGCCTCTCTCACATTGGCTAATGTTAATGTTCATGAGTCCACCATCAGGAGAACACTAAACAACAATGGTATGCATGGCAGAGTTGCAAGGAGAAAGCAACTGCTCTCCAAAAAGAACATTGCTGCTCGTCTGCAGTTTGCTAAAGACCACGTGGACAAGCCAGAAGGCTATTGGAAAAATGTTTTGTGGATGGATGAGACCAAAATAGAACTTTTTGGTTTAAATAAGAAGCGTTATGTTTGGAGAAAGGAAAAACACTGCATTCCAGCATAAGAACCTTATCCCATCTGTGAAACATGGTGGTGGTAGTATCATGGTTTGGGCCTGTTTTGCTGCATCTGGGCCAGGACGGCTTGCCATCATTGATGGAACAATGAATTCTGAATTATACCAGCGAATTCTAAAGGAAAATGTCAGGACATCTGTCCATGAACTGAATCTCAAGAGAAGGTGGGTCATGCAGCAAGACAACGACCCTAAGCACACAAGTCGTTCTACCAAAGAATGGTTAAAGAAGAATAAAGTGAATGTTTTGGAATGGCCAAGTCAAAGTCCTGACCTTAATCCAATCGAAATGTTGTGGAAGGACCTGAAGCGAGCAGTTCATGTGAGGAAACCCACCAACATCCCAGAGTTGAAGCTGTTCTGTACGGCGGAACGGGCTAAAATTCCTCCAAGCCGGTGTGCAGGACTGATCAACAGTTACCGGAAACGTTTATTTGCAGTTAGTGCTGCACAAGGGGGTCACACCAGATACTGAAAGCAAAGGTTCACATACTTTTGCCACTCACAGATGTGTAATATTGGATCATTTTCCTCAATAAATAAATGACCAAGTATAATATTTTTGTCTCATTTGTTTAACTGGGTTCTCTTTATCTACTTTTAGGACTTGTGTGAAAATCTGATGATGTTTTAGGTCATATTTATGCAGAAATATAGAAAATTCTAAAGGGTTCACAAACCTTCAAGCACCACTGTACCATTTGTGAAGTGACTGCGGTTAAAAATGAATCAGTGACAGGATTTAACGAAACACAGTCCTCTCTAATTCCTTGATTGCTTTACTAAATTAACCTGAAATGAACTTTGCTGAAATTTGGTCTTGATCTGCTGCTAACACTTTAGGCAGTATGCAGTAAAAAGAATTTTATATACTTTACCATGGATTCTATCACGTTATTTCACATTTTGAAGGTGCCGTATAAGATGTTTAGCAGTCTTTTTCAACCTGTGCCGAGTTTCCCCAAAAGCATCGTAGCGCAAAGATCATCATTAAATGGTAGCACGAGCAGCACAAGGAACACTCTCTCTCCTAGTTAAGATGCTCTTAGTGTTAAGAGGCTTTTGGGAAACCCACCATTGTACTTATCATATCATTTCATAGTTCAGCATGTGTTAGTGCTGGAAAATATAGACACTGTATTTTAAAACGTAATACCGGGAATATGGTGGAAATAATACCTAAACAAAAGTAATTTTAAGATCAACAGCACAGGAGAAAAGAGCAGTAAAAGTCGCAGGTGCACAGAATAATTAGAGTTGCCTTTACTACACACTAGCACCACCTAAAGCATTGTGAAATGTTTGAATGATCAACCCTGAATCCACTGAACTGATCTAATCTAAATCCTCACTTTCAGATAATGTTGGACAATTAAGCCAAATTTCTAGTCATTATTGTTCCCCATTCTATGTGCCTGATCTGTTTGGAAACAAGTGCCAAAGTCAAGGAGAAACAATGAAGAACTCGTTTTCTGGACAATCCTGTACGTCTGCAGGTCAAAGCTCAGACCTGTCAGGTTTGCGGGTGATCTGGTTGTAGCTGGATTTGCGTTTGGGTTTGTACTCGAGCAGCTTGCTGTATTCAGTGAGAAGCGTCTCCCAGTAACAGGACACGTCCTCCATACGGAGGTGAGCCTCGATAAACTTCTGGCCCCTGAGGACACACAGTGCAGTGACATTTTACATAAACGGAAGACTTTAACCCTTTGATGCAAAACATATGCACACCCCTTCTAATGCACAACATGGGTCAAAAATGACCCGCATTCATTTTCCAGGTTATTTCATGCTGTATGAGTTTTTCTTTGCTCCATCTTTTGAAATCAATTTATTTTATGATTGAATATTCCAAGTATTCTTTAAATATCTTGTTTTTAATTACCACAAATCATTAATTTAATTTTTTCTTTCCTACTTTATGAACAAAAATACTTTTTATATTACTACACATGGGTCATCCAAGTGTGATTTAAAATTAAATGTCTTAATACTGGGTGGCACGGTGGTGTAGTGGTTAGCGCTGTCGCCTCACAGCAAGAAGGTCCGGGTTCGAGCCCCGTGGCCGGCGAGGGCCTTTCTGTGCGGAGTTTGCATGTTCTCTCCGTGTCCGCGTGGGTTTCCTCCGGGTGCTCCGGTTTCCCCCACAGTCCAAAGACATGCAGGTTAGGTTAACTGGTGACTCTAAATTGACCGCAAGTGTGAATGTGGGTGTGAATGGTTGTCTGTGTCTATGTGTCAGCCCTGTGATGACCTGGCGACTTGTCCAGGGTGTACCCCGCCTTTCGCCCGTAGTCAGCTGGGATAGGCTCCAGCTTGCCTGCGACCCTGTAGAACAGGATAAAGTGGCTACAGATAATGAGATGAGATGTCTTAATACTATAATAATAATTTGTTTCAAGTAATTACTTTAGCAGTGAATGGGGCCAGTTATTTATTTATTAACTACCGTATATAGTTAGCTAAGCCAACTACAATAAAATTAGCGAACTAAAGTAGAATATGTCAACAGCTCGGTAGCTAATAGTAATTACTTGTAACTTTCTGACAAGTAATCGACTCACTCTCAAGGTAACCTAAACATAATCAATTTTTTTCTAAGGTAATGTTCGAACAATTGAAAAACATTACTTGCATGTATTAGATGGGCAAAGGGCGCTGTGCTGTGCTGTGCTGAGCTGTGAAATGTCTGACACAAGCACAATTCACAGTTCCCACCAAACGCTGGAGTAAATGCATGCGGCTCGGTTCTGACCCATGTGTGTAAACTTGATGTAGAATTACAAAAGCTGTGCTTGTTCATAACTTAAGAAAGGAAAAATAAAAATGATGATTTGTGCTAAACAAAAACAAGATATTTGCTGCATATTTGGAAAAGTAAATGACAAATTGAATTTATTTCAAAAAATAGAAACACTCAGCCATACATGAAATAACCTGGAAAATGAACGCAGGTCGTTTTTGACCCATGTTGTGCATTAGAAGGGTAGTGATACAAAAAGGGTTTTTATTCAAAAAGTAAGAAAGGAAAAAATAAAATAAGGATGTGTGATGATCAAAAACAAGTTAATTGAGGAATACCTTGAATACTGAATGATGGAATTAATTTATTGCAAAGATATAGAAGATAAATCTCAGCCGGGTCACTTTTGACCCAGGTTTTGCATCAAAGGGTTAAAAAGTGTACCAGTACTGGTCATGCTTACAACATTAATCGTGCTTTATGTATTACTTATAGACAAGACAAAAGATGCGCACATTCAGTCAAAAAAACACCATAAAAGCACTTTTGTGGACAATTTTATTCCGTGAATTACCCGTGGAGGCAGAACCACAGGGAGCAACCATTGCTGGCTGGAAGTGGTGCACAGTCGTTGATTCTGGGTTATCGGATGCGAGTAAACAAGCAATGTTCTGTGAGTTGAGATTCCCAGTTCCCAGTCAAGTAACTTCAAAACACGATGAATAAATATAGATCTAATACTTGTAATAGATATTTATCTTTTTTTTTTATGGCACATATCTATTATTTCACAGCATTATGTGCAAGTAGATTTGGTTGTACTTTGGGGTCGAGAGCTTCACCTGTGAAGCTCGACAGGTTTAGAATGAGCAGGTCATGTATTGAGATAAATATCTCCGCGAGTTTATCATACAAGCATATCGACAGAAACTATATACTTTACACTTTCCTATATACCCACTGCTAAATAATATTACAGTTTTTAAATTACTTAAATTCGATGAAACATACAACTTGTCACCTAAAGGCCTCTGCATGCTCTTGTGACGAGGCTTTCACAGATAGCTTTTCGCAGACAGTTGTAATTTATCGTTGAGCGGGGAGTAATAGGCGTGCGCGATGTTATTCACCGGCACAACGCAAGGGGGCGCGAAGTCGCTAGGAGTAGTTGGTGGGTGTGGTTAGTGGAGTGTTTATCCTCCAGTTACTTATAATGACTAGAACTGGAGTCGTATAGATGTACGTACTTCCTCACTTCTTCGATCAACCGCTCTTCGTGCTGCTCCATCTTCGCTCGTGTTTTTAAAAATGCCGGTCGTGAAAACAAACCAAACCGGGAAAGTAGGGAAGCGGAAGTGCGTGTACAGCGGATGTAGAGTGGACCAATCAGAGCCCTCTTGTCTGCGGCGCTGTCTGCGAGGCTTCTGCGGTGGTCACAATTTTTGGGAGGTGCGCGCAGAGCGTCTGCGAAGGTGGGGGGCTACGCAGACACTGTCTGTGACGCCATCTGCGAGGACTGGGTTGTCAGCATAAGTTGGCCTTTAGTCACACCGGCGCGCGCACTTCCGCATTCGTAAAAGACTATTCACGTGCCCTGTGTCCGAAATTGCTCCCTACTCACTATATGGTGAGGACGCCATTTTGTAGTGCTGTCCGAAACAATAGTGAGGATTATTAGACCCTATACAGTTCACTCAAAGTATCCCACAATGCATCACGAAAAGTAGTGTACAACGATGGTCACTAACCAAAGCAATATATCCCATCATGCATTGCGGTCACGCTGAAAGAAATCAAATTAAAAGTCTCAAATTTGATTTAATAAAAGGCAGCGGCAAAGAAGAAAGTATTCAGCCTTGATTTAAAAAACTGAAAGATGCAGGTACTTTGTATTTATTAATGTGGGAAATGCGCTCAGTATAATATGGATTGATCACAAAAACACATGCATGTATTTATTATTTTGAAAACCCACCAGCCGCCTGATCTGGCACGTTTTAATTGTGCGACAGTAATGACGTAAATACCAGCGCGACGGAGTAGTGTCCGAAAGCATTTCTTCATTTTACCAATGAGCTCATTATATAGTCCTTCCCTATTGAGGTATTTCACCTGACGTCACAGGGTCACGTGACGCCCCGGTGTCCACCATTTTGGACGGCAAGCTAGCTAATGTCAACAACAGTAGCTGGTATGTTACTGTAGCAATGTTTACGTTCAGTCATTTGGATGACTGTTAAAACCTTTCAGTCTCAAGTTTTTCCTTTACTGGATTTACTAGTTTACTGAGCCAGCCGGCCCCGGAGCGCCAGCCGGCCCCGGAGCGCCAGCCGGCCCCGGAGCGCCAGCCAGCCAGCCAGCCGGCCCCGGAGCGCCAGCTAGCCAGCCAGCCGGCCCCGGAGCGCTAGCTAGCCAGCCAGCCAGCCAGCTAGCCAGCCAGCCAGCCAGCCGGCCGGCCCCGGAGCGCTAGCCAGCCGGCCGGCCCCGGAGCGCTAGCCAGCCGGCCGGCCCCGGAGCGCTAGCCAGCCGGCCGGCCCCGGAGCGCTAGCCAGCCAGCCAGCCAGCCGGCCCCGGAGCGCTAGCTAGCCAGCCAGCCAGCCAGCCGGCTCCGGAGCGCCAGCCATCCAGCCGGCCCCGGAGCGCTAGCCAGCCGGCCCCGGAGCGCTAGCCAGCCGGCCCCGGAGCGCTAGCTAGCCCCGGAGCGCTAGCTAGCCAGCCAGCCGGCCAGCCCCGGAGCGCTAGCCAGCTAGCCAGCCAGCCGGATGGCTAGCGCTCCGGGGCCGGCTGGCTGGCTGGCTGGCTAGCGCTCCGGGGCCGGCTGGCTGGCTGGATGGCTAGCGCTCCGGGGCCGGCCGGCTGGATGGCTAGCGCTCCGGAGCCGGCCGGCTGGCTGGCTAGCGCTCCGGGGCTGGCTGGCTGGCTGGCTAGCTAGCGCTCCGGGGCTAGCTAGCGCTCCGGGGCCGGCTGGCTAGCTGGCGCTCTGGGGCCGGCTGGCTAGCTGGCGCTCCGGGGCCGGCTGGCTGGCTGGCGCTCCGGAGCCGGCTGGCTGGCTGGCGCTCCGGAGCCGGCCGGCCCCGGAGCGCTAGCCATCCAGCCAGCCAGCCGGCCGGCCCCGGAGCGCTAGCCATCCAGCCAGCCAGCCGGCCGGCCCCGGAGCGCTAGCCATCCAGCCAGCCAGCCGGCCGGCCCCGGAGCGCTAGCCAGCCAGCCGGCCCCGGAGCGCTAGCCAGCCAGCCAGCCGGCTCCGGAGCGCTAGCCATCCAGCCAGCCGGCCGGCCGGCCCCGGAGCGCTAGCCAGCCAGCCGGCCCCGGAGCGCTAGCCAGCCAGCCGGCCCCGGAGCGGTAGCCAGCCAGCCGGCCCCGGAGCGCTAGCCAGCCAGCCGGCCCCGGAGCGCTAGCCAGCCAGCCGGCCCCGGAGCGCCAGCCTGCCAGCCGGCTCCGGAGCGCCAGCCATCCAGCCGGCTCCGGAGCGCCAGCCATCCAGCCGGCTCCGGAGCGCCAGCCAGCCAGCCGGCCCCGGAGCGCCAGCCAGCCAGCCGGCCCCGGAGCGCTAGCTAGCCCCGGAGCGCTAGCTAGCCAGCCAGCCAGCCGGCCCCGGAGCGCTAGCTAGCCAGCCGGCCCCGGAGCGCTAGCTAGCCCCGGAGCGCTAGCCAGCCAGCCAGCCAGCCAGCCCCGGAGCGCTAGCCAGCCAGCCAGCCAGCCGGCCGGCTCCGGAGCGCTAGCCATCCAGCCAGCCAGCCGGCCGGCTCCGGAGCGCTAGCCATCCAGCCAGCCAGCCGGCCGGCTCCGGAGCGCTAGCCATCCAGCCAGCCAGCCGGCCGGCTCCGGAGCGCTAGCCATCCAGCCGGCCGGCTCCGGAGCGCTAGCCATCCAGCCAGCCAGCCGGCCCCGGAGCGCTAGCCATCCAGCCAGCCAGCCGGCCCCGGAGCGCTAGCCATCCAGCCAGCCAGCCGGCCCCGGAGCGCTAGCCATCCAGCCGGCCGGCCCCGGAGCGCTAGCCATCCAGCCAGCCAGCCGGCCCCGGAGCGCTAGCCATCCAGCCAGCCAGCCGGCCCCGGAGCGCTAGCCATCCAGCCAGCCAGCCGGCCCCGGAGCGCTAGCCATCCAGCCAGCCAGCCGGCCCCGGAGCGCTAGCCATCCAGCCAGCCAGCCGGCCCCGGAGCGCTAGCCATCCAGCCGGCCGGCTCCGGAGCGCTAGCCATCCAGCCAGCCGGCCGGCCCCGGAGCGCTAGCCATCCAGCCAGCCAGCCGGCCCCGGAGCGCTAGCCATCCAGCCAGCCAGCCGGCCCCGGAGCGCTAGCCATCCAGCCAGCCAGCCGGCCCCGGAGCGCTAGCCATCCAGCCAGCCAGCCGGCCCCGGAGCGCTAGCCATCCAGCCGGCCGGCTCCGGAGCGCTAGCCATCCAGCCGGCCGGCTCCGGAGCGCTAGCCATCCAGCCAGCCAGCCGGCCCCGGAGCGCTAGCCATCCAGCCAGCCAGCCGGCCCCGGAGCGCTAGCCATCCAGCCAGCCAGCCGGCCCCGGAGCGCTAGCCATCCAGCCAGCCGGCTCCGGAGCGCTAGCCATCCAGCCAGCCGGCTCCGGAGCGCTAGCCATCCAGCCAGCCGGCTCCGGAGCGCTAGCCATCCAGCCAGCCGGCTCCGGAGCGCTAGCCATCCAGCCAGCCGGCTCCGGAGCGCTAGCCATCCATCCAGCCGGCTCCCGAGCGCTAGCCATCCATCCAGCCGGCTCCGGAGCGCTAGCCATCCATCCAGCCGGCTCCGGAGCGCTAGCCATCCATCCAGCCGGCTCCGGAGCGCTAGCCATCCATCCAGCCGGCTCCGGAGCGCTAGCCATCCAGCCGGCTCCGGAGCGCTAGCCATCCAGCCGGCTCCGGAGCGCTAGCTAGCCAGCCAGCCGGCCCCGGAGCGCTAGCCAGCCGGCCCCGGAGCGCTAGCTAGCCAGCCAGCCAGCCAGCCCACCCCGGAGCGCGCTCAGTAAACTAGTAAATACAGTAAAGGAAAAACTTATAACGGGCCATGTCTCAACAGACTAAGAAGTTATTTCAATGACATTTAATAACATTTTGTTTATCCTGAGGACCGAAAGTAAATGAAAATGTGAACAAATCTTAGCTGTCAGTGAACAATCCTGGTGGAAGCAGGTAAACGTCGTTCTCTAAGCCTGCTAACCTCAATTTTTGCAAATGCCTCTCCCTCTGATCGCCCTGTAAATGCCCTACGTCGCTGGATAGTGAAGGTGTTTTCTGCATCTCGCTCCTTTTTCTTTTATGTTTTTCGTTTGTCGCCTTCCTCGCATTCAAACTGATTCGAGCCGTGCCGTCCAAAATGGCAGTGTCACATGACTTGGTCACGTGAGTGAAATACCTCAATATAGGGAGTAGTGAATGAGTGAGCGATTTCGGACACAGGGATGGTAGCAGCATGATAAATCACTTTCACTCTTTTGGTTTCGATTGGTTTCTCTTTCGCGGTGGGAACGCCCACCGTAAACAGGATAAAATCTGTCTTGCATCCCATTAGGGTTTAGGGAATATAGGGATATATTTGGGCTATTTGGAGGTAAAACTTGTTGCGAGATGGCACGCGGATTTTATGCGCTTTGGATGATTCATTTTATGATTCAGGACAGCGATTCGGTTAAAACTTGGGAACTGCGACACTGATGATGAACGGTGCCTTTTTAAAAATTTTTTTTACTTCAACTCAATCCAGCCAAAGATCAGCTCGAGTAAGTGTAAATATTTCTTCTATTTCTTATTAGCAGATCAGTTGATAACGTGTTATCTTATGGCGTATTCACACCTACGTTGTTTGGTCCGGACCAAACGACCAAATGAACCAAATTTCCCTTGGTCCGGACCTTTTGGGTTGGTCTGAATACAAACCACCGAACTCTGGTCCGGACCAAACAAGCGGACCGAGACCGAGCTGCAAGGTCGGACTCGGTCCGGTCCAAAGGAACCCTGGTGCGGATCTTTTGGAGGTGTGAAAGCAGACCGGACCTAATCCGACAGTTTTGCTTTTTTGTACCTCGGGAGCTTCCGTCGTTTGTCGAGCATTATGGGAAACAGAGTCTCGACACTCCACCGCAAAGTGCAAACACTGTTTCGGTTGTCAAGGGAACCTTACAACAGTCGTTCAGTCATTCAGACCAGTGGTAGGCTAGACTACAGAGTACAAAAAATGAGTACGGGGCAAACGTGGGCCGAGGAAGAAACGCGTACCCTTGTGGATATATAGGCAGATGTCCACATATCTGAGCTTTTGGAGAGAACACACAAAAATGCCGACGTGTTTGCTGTATTCAGTGAGAAAATGAAGGAGAAGGGGTTCACGCGCTCCCCAGAACAATGTCGGCTAAAAGTGAAGAAACTCCGTCAGACCTACATTAAAATCAGGGACATTCTTTCAAAAAGTGGCGGTACTAGCGACGCAAAAAGGAAATTCATCTATTGCGTGAAGAGCCAGAACTGTCACAACATGATGTGCGCTCATCAGCGCTATCCTCCGTAGCCGCCTTGCCCTTTGTCGTCGTCGTTGATAAATTACTTGTACAACAGCATAGTAATCGCACAATTGTGAAAACAGTAAAAACTGGAAAAAGCATATAGCTTTGATGACATTAAAAATAATAACAGCACGGAAAGCCTCCATGACTACTTTTGAACTTAACGCTTTGTGCGCGTGTCGTCTCTGACCAATAGCTGAATGACCTCAGGGCGCGTGGCTTTGTTGACAGATTTTGGTCCGCTTACTAAAATGTACGGTGTGAAAGCGAACCGCACCAAAATGAAAAAATAAAAAAAACATTTGGTTCGGACCAAAGCAAGTGAACTATCGAACTATCCTGGTCTGAATACACCCTTAGACTGGTGTTTGCAACACGGGGTCAGTGATCAGTCCACTGCAGCCCAGACAATCGGACAAACCAACGACTGTGCATCACTACCGGTGCTGGAACAGCCCATGAAGGAGGCAACATGTCGCTGACCATGTTGCAGAGCAGGGACTTAAAACTCTCGTGTACTTGACAAGCGCTTATGACGAATGTTACATGACGGAACCACTAGTATCATACGTGATCTTTTGAAATAGCTAGTAATTAAAATTCACTCCAGGTACACTTTAATATATAATTGATCTGGGATTAGCGTGACAAATTAATACCTCAGTGCAATGGCCTCTGCTGCTTTGTCGTTTTCCTTGACGAACTGCAGCAGCTCCCTGCAAAAATATCAACCAATCAAAATTTTATAACATTCAGTTACACTAAAGATGACATTAAAAATATTTTATCCAGTTTTCGGCCACAATCACACCCAATCTTATCACACACCAACATTAGATTACACAATAATTCTTTCTGAACTGCACTCATTTAACAATAATTGATTAATTTCCTAGAACAACCTGTCATTTCTCTTACAACCGTAACCACTCGAGAGCCGCGCTTGGTTTTCCCACCTCCCCATCCCCCATCCCTTCAGTTTCTATTATAGCAGCTATAATTAAAAATCATTCCACATTTAAAAAGTTCTATCGATCTGTTTTGGCTTTGAGGCAAATTACAAATTAAAAAATTACAGGGGAACTGAAGTCATTTTTAAACTTGCTTTATTTCTTAATTAGCGTGTTATTCAATTACGTTTTTGGTTTTAGTAACCTTATATCGTGACTCGTATTGACAACTAATCGCAATTAAATATTATACTTATCGGCCTATTTGGTTTTTAGCCGTGCTGAATTTAGTTCGTTTGGTCCACGGCAGGCGTCGCTTATCCGCGCGATCTTCACGAGACTTGTGCGAGACTTCGAAACGTGAAGCGTCAGCGCCGCCATTTTGAAAACTGTTTTCCAAACGAAACATTGCACAAAAACGAGTTTAAATGACGATTACTGCCTACTTTTTTCAAACTTTCCTGATTGCCATCAAAACAAACAAAACTTCCGGCTTGATCACGTCAGCATTCGAAAGAGGGCGCGCGAGTCTTTTGACAACGTTGGCAGATGTTGGTGACTTTGATTTCCGCTGTACGTTTTACTTCCGTCCTACGATGTCTCGCACAGGTCTCAACGAATCTCGTTTACGGCCGTTGCTTTGACATATAGACCGATATATTACAGAGCATATTTCAAACACTCATAACTTGCTATAGCAGCGACAAAATAGCTATCAGAAATGCATTCCGATATTTAATAAAATGAGAGAAATAGAATTTTGATGATAAAAAAATTTGCCTTCAGTTCTCCTTTAATACATTTCTTTCTGCTGATCAGTTTGCAGGAAGCATATGGAATTGAAGGGTTCACCTGAGGTCAGAGAGGTCCTGTTTCACCGGGATGTAGTGAACCCAGGGTTTAAGCTGAGGATAGAAAAACTCCAGCCACTCCTCTCCTACATGGAAGACCAGCGAGCCACAGAGAAACAGGTGCTTGAAACGAAAGCTAGCCGCTACGCCTCGGAAATTAAAGAGGTACCTAACGTGGAGAGAGAAAGATCTTTCAATAAAGGCATTCAGTCTTTTGAACTGCTTATTGACTATTTCTGCCTTCATTTCAACTTCTTACACTTGTACTAAAACAAGCCCTTACCTGTATTCACAGTGGTCAGCCAGAGGAATTTCCTTGGCTGGGGGTTTACCCAGGGTGTCCTGAAGGGGATAAGAAATACAGAGGAAATAAAAATCAAATCAAAAGGAGTACAAATTTCAACAGCTGTGAACACCGTAGCGTAGACAGACCTTTTCAGATTTCCACGCCTGATTCTTAGTGTACTCAGCATCCACCAGACTCGGATCCTCTCTGGAGAGCAGAATTAATGGGTCTCTCTCTGGACTGGTCCTGGAGAAGAAATGAAAAATAAAATGCGCTCATGAAGCATCTCTCTACACCTGTGGTGAGCTACCATCAGCTCTGCCAGGTCAATATCTGTCTCACCTGGAGCCTCTGAAGAAACCTTTGGGGCTTTTCTTTTTCCACGGCCATCGTGCTGCTGATCTGCAAGAGAACGCGAGAAGAAACAAATAGGGAGAAGACAAAAGAGACTTTTAGGTAACATGGGATAGCCGTTTTGCTTGAGTGTAAGAAAACTGCAATTTCCTTAAGACAAGTTTTTGACATTAGCAGCTGTCGTTTACTTTGACTGTACTTATGCGCATGTACATATCTTCTTCCGGCTGCTCCCATTAGGGGTTGCCACAGCGGATCTGTTCTGCATATTTGATTTGGCATTGGTTTTGCACTGGATGCCCTTCTGGACTTGGGACTGGCACCAAGTATGCACTGGCTTGTACAAACCCAGTGGCTGGGTATTTTATCTAACCTGCATGTCTTTGAACTGTGGGGAAACCCACATAGACACACAGGGGAGAACATGCAAACTCCACACAAAGGCCCCCCATCAGCTGTGGGATTTGAATTTGGAAGCTTCTTACTGTGAGGCGATGGTGTTAACCACTGCACCGCCATGCTGCCCTATATGTATGTAAATATATGGATGGCGTATGTTTTTGTTTTCATGTTTTTTACCATCCATCCATACATTATCCATCCATCTACAGTTAGGTCCAGATATATTTGGACACTGACAATTTTTTTTTTTACCTGTTTACTGAAACATATTCAAGTTATAGTTATATAATGGACATGGACATAAAGTCCAGACTTTCAGCTTTCATTTGAGGGTATCCACATTAAAATTGGATGAAGGGTTTAGGAGTTTCAGCTCCTTAACATGTGCCACCCTGTTTTTAAAGGGACCAAAAGTAATTGGACAATTGACTCAAAGACTATTTCATGGGCAGGTGTGGGAAATTCCTTCGTCATGTCATTCTCAATTAAGCAGATAAAAGGCCTGGAGTTGATTTGAGGTGTGGTGCTTGCATTTGGAAGATTTTGCTGTGAAGAAAACATGCAGTCAAAGGAGCTCTCCATGCAGGTGAAATAAACCATCCTTAAGCTGCGAAAACAGAAAAAACCCATCCGAGAAATTGCTACAATATCAGGAGTGGCAAATCTACAGTTTGGTACATCCTGAGAAAGAAAGAAAGCACTGGTGAACTCATCAATGCAAAAAGACCTGGACACTCACAGAAGACAACAGTAGTGGATGATCACAGAATAATTTCCATGGTGAAGAGAAACCCCTTCACAACAGCCAACCAAGTGAACAACACTCTCCAGGAGGTAGGCGTATCAATATCCAAATCTACCATAAAGTGAAGACTGCATGAAAGTAAATACAGAGGGTTCACTGCACGGTGCAAGCCACTCATAAGCCTCAAGAATAAAAAGGCTAGATTGGACTTTGCTAAAAAACATCTAAAAAAGCCAGCACAGTTCTGGAAGAACATTCTTTGGACAGATGAAACCAAGATCAACCTCTACCAGAATGATGGAAAGAAAAAAGTATGGCAAAGGCATGGTACAGCTCATGATCCAAAGCATACCACATCATGTGTAAAACACGGCAGAGGCAGTGTGATGGCTTGGGCATGCATGGCTGCCAGTGGCACTGGGTCACTAGTGTTTATTGATGATGTGACACAGGACAGAAGCAGCCGGATGAATTCTGAGGTATTCAGAGACATACTGTGTGCTCAAATCCAGCCAAATGCAACCAAACTGATTGGTCGGCGTTTCATAATACAGATGGACAATGACCCAAAACATAAAGCCAAAGCAACCCAGGAGTTTATTAAAGCAAAGAAGTGGAATATTCTTGAATGGCCAAGTCAGTCATCTGATCTCAACCCAATTGAGCATGCATTTCACTTGTTAAAGACTAAACTTCAGACAGAAAGGCCCACAAACAAACAGCAACTGAAAACCGCTGCAGTAAAGGCCTGGCAGAGCATTAAAAAGGAGGAAACACAGCATCTGGTGATGTCCATGAGTTCAAGACTTCAGGCAGTCATTGCCAACAAAGGGTTTTCAACCAAGTATTAGAAATGAACATTTTACTTTCAATTATTTAAATTTGTCCAATTACTTTTGAGCCCCTGAAATGAAGGGATCGTGTTTAAAAAATGCTTTAGTTCCTCACATTTTTATGCAATCATTTTGTTCAACCCACTGAATTAAAGCTGAAAGTCTGAACTTCAACTGCATCTGAATTGTTTTGTTCAAAATCCACTGTGGTAATGTACAGAACAAATTTGAAAAATGTTATCTCTGTCCAAATATTTATGGACCTAACTGTACGTCTATGCTTGTCCATCCGTCCATCCATCCATCCATCCATCCATCCATCCATCCATCCCAATGCCTGCCAATCAATACATCCACATCTAAGGCTGTTCACTGATCTGTATGCCTTCCTTTCATCCATCCAACTCAATGCCTACCTATCCATATGAATGCCCATCCATCCATCTCGATACCCATCTTGCATTGCCCATCTTCATCCATCCATATCTTTTCACATCTAGGCCTCCATACATCCATTTCTATTCACTTCATCCATGTATCCATCCACCATGCAATCACCCATCTTCACCTTCATCCATCCATTCTTACACAATCATGTCAATCCATCCGCTTCCATATATCCTTGTGTGTCCCAAACCATCAATCCAATTCAACCTCTTCCATCCATCTATACATCTTCATCCATTTATTCCTACAGTGGTGCTTGAAAGTTTGTGAACCCTTTCGAATTTATGCTTCTGCATAAATATGACCTAAAACATCATCAGATTTTCACACAACTCCTAAAAGTAGATAAAGAGAACCCAGTTAAACAAATGAGACAAAAATATTATACTTGGTCATTTATTTACTGAGGAAAATGATCCAGTATTACATATCTGTGAGTCGCAAAAGTATGTGAACCTTTGCTTTCAGTATCTGGTGTGTCCCCCTTGTGCAGCAATAACTGCAACTAAACGTTTCCGGTAACTGTTGATCAGTCCTGCACACCGGCTTGGAGGAATTTTAGCCCATTCCTCCGTACAGAACAGCTTCAACTCTGGGATGTTGGTGGGTTTCCTCACATGAACTGCTTGCTTCAGGTCCTTCCACAACATTTCGATTGGATTAAGGTCAGGACTTTGACTTGGCCATTCCAAAACATTAACTTTATTCTTCTTTAACCATTCTTTGGTAGAATGACTTGTGTGCTTAGGGTTGTTGTCTTGCTGCATGACCCACCTTCTCTTGAGATTCAGTTCATGGACAGATGTCCTGACATTTTCCTTTAGAATTCGCTGGTATAATTCAGAATTCATTGTTCCATCAATGATGACAAGCTGTCCTGGCCCAGATGCAGCAAAACAGGCCCAAACCATGATACTACCACCACCATGTTTCACAGATGGGATAGGGTTCTTATGCTGGAATGCAGTGTTTTCCTTTCTCCAAACATAACGCTTCTCATTTAAACCAAAAAGTTCTATTTTGGTTTCATCCATCCACAAAACATTTTTCCAATAGCCTTCTGGCTTGTCCACATGATCTTTAGCAAACTGCAGACAAGCAGCAATGTTCTTTTTGGAGAGCAGTGGCTTTCTCCTTGCAACCCTGCCATGCACACCATTGTTGTTCAGTGTTCTCCTGTTGGTGGACTCATGAACATTAGCCAATGTGAGAGAGGCCTTCAGTTGCTTAGAAGCTGCCCTGGGGTCCTTTGTGACCTCGCCGACTATTACACGCCTTGCTCTTGGAGTGATCTTTGTTGGTCGACCACTCCTGGGGAGGGTAACAATGGTCTTGAATTTCCTCCATTTGTACACAATCTGTCTGACTGTGGATTGGTGGAGTCCAAACTCTTTAGAGATGGTTTTGTAACCTTTTCCAGCCTGATGAGCATCAACAACGCTTTTTCTGAGGTCCTCAGAAATCTCCTTTGTTCGTGCCATGATACACTTCCACAAACATGTGTTGTGAAGATCAGACTTTGATAGATCCCTGTTCTTTAAATAAAACAGGGTGCCCACTCACACCTGATTGTCATCCCATTGATTGAAAACACCTGACTCTAATTTCACCTTCAATTTAACTGCTAATCCTAGAGGTTCACATACTTTTGCCACTCACAGATATGTAATATTGGATCATTTTCCTCAATAAATAAATGACCAAGTATAATATTTTTGTCTCATTTGTTTAACTGGGTTCGCTTGATCTACTTTTAGGACTTGTGTGAAAATCTGATGATGTTTTAGGTCATATTTATGCAGAAATATAGAAAATCTAAAGGGTTCACAAACTTTCAAGCACCACTGTATATACATCCTTCCATATATATCCTCATCCATTTATCTTTATCAGTGTCTATGCGTTTATCAATATCCATTATCATCCATCTATATCTCCTCATCCACCTCCATCATTTATTCATATCCATCTCCATCAATCTACTTTTGGGTGGTGAAAGAGAAAAACAGTTTCCTTTCCTGCCACACGTTAATGAACTAACTTTTTCAGATCTTCTCTCATCAGGTCCCAGCGACCCAGTCCAGTCGGGTAAATGGGCCACACTGCAGGTCCTCCTTCCCAAAACGTCCAGGCAGGATACATGATGTCCCAATAATTTGGTGTCTGAAAGCATACAGCAGTACGTTTTAACATGAGCATCTTCTTACAGGTCAAGCAAAACAGTAAGTTTAAAGTAATTCCAACTATAATTGGGGAATCAGAGAAGCGTACAAAAAAAAAACAACCTTAAATGAAACACAATTATAGTATACAGTCAGAGACAACTTAATATACACAAATAAATTAAATTGTATTCCAGTGACTCATCAAATCTGCATAGGAGCAAAACGATGCAACATGACACACCTTACTAAAGGAGAGAACAGGAAGTATGGGCTGAACCCACGATGGCACCTGAGGATAGTCACGCACGTTGATCATCATCTCCATATCAGGCAACTTGTCAATCACTTGGAGGATAAAGTGCTCAACTCCACTACACCTGCAAACAAGACCGGGACTCTAGGCATGTTTCACAAATTTCCAAATAGTTAAAGAAAATAACATCACCGTACAAATGAAATTCTTTTAAAAATGCTATTTTCAGAAAAGAAGATAGTATTTCAAAAGATGTGCCTATGTTTTTATGCCAACAGTTCAAGATTTTAACAACAACAAGAGTGCCCTGAGAGCACAATATCCCCCGCTGGCAACAAGGCCATAACTCTGGTAAAATGTGACTAAATTGAACAAAATTGCAATATATGGATTACCGACACATAACAAAGAATCCTGCCAAGTTTGGTGAAATTCCTCCACAAACTGTGAGAGGAGTTGATTTCAGAAGAACGTACACCCTCATGAAATTGTCAAAAGTACAAGCTACTTGGGGACGTCGTGGCTCAGGTGGATAAGGCGCCATACCATAAATCTGGGGACCCGGGTTCGATTCCGACCCGAGGTCATTTCCCGATCCCTCCCCGTCTCTCTCCCACTCATTTCCTGTCTCTACACTGTCCTATCTAATAAAGGTGAAAAAAGCCCCAAAAAATATCTTTAAAAAAAGTACAAGCTACTTAATCAAGGGTCAAAACTCGGGTAAAATTTTCACAAACGAAATTAAATCGCAATATGCGTATTACCGTCATATAACAAGGCCTTTTGCCGAGCTTCGAGAAATTCGTCCAAAAATCGTGAGAGGAGTTGATGTCAGAAGGCGAGCACACCTTCATGAAATTGTAAAAGTACAAGGTTGTTAATCAAGGGCCACAACTCTGGTAAAATGCGACCGAATTGAACAAAACAATATGCGTATTACCGTCATATAACAAAGCCTTTTGCCAAGTTTCGTGAAATTCCTCCAAATATTGTGAGAGGAGCTGATTTCAGAAGGAAAAACACACACTCATTAAATTGTCAAAGTACAAGTTTGGTAATCAAGGGCTGTAACTCTGGTAAAATGTGACTGAATTTAACAAAATTGTGATATGTGCATTACCGACATATAACGAAGAATCCTGCCAAGTTTTGTAAAATTCCTTCAAAAATTGTGAGAGGATTTGATTTCAGAATGTGAGCACCCTTCCTGGGACAGACATTGCCACAACATAATCCCCCTTCAAGTCTTTCAGCCAACCCAAAGTCCTTCCCATGCCAAGTGGCGCATAGGGCAACGCTGAGCTCCGTCTCCGTAGCCCTTGGCCTCTCGCCTATTACATAGCTAGGGTTACAGTGGAGGGCTAGTCCTCTGGTAGCCGCAAGAATTTGACTCCCCACTCACATCTGTATTGCAGCGTGCCTTGCCAGACAGCAGTAGGTACCATTTTTATGATGGTCTTTGGTATGACCCGATCGTGAGTCGAACTCGCGATCTCCCGATCAAGAGGCGGACACGCTAACCACTAGGCCACTCGCCGGTGTCCAGGCCTTTCGGCCAGCGGGGGATAATAAAAGTAAAAATGATCGAAAACTGTATTTGAGATTTTTTAAATATGATGGTTCATTATGAAACACTACAATTTCTACTCAGATTTTCTTTTTTAAATTTAAAAACAAATGGATGGAAAAGGTACTACTGTAGACATGCATGCATCCATCATCATTAAAAGGCAAGCACAAACAAGCTTACAGGCATGTGAAAAAATTAGGACACCTCATGAAATCCTGTGTATTTTAAAATATATTTGGACATATGGGTATTTAATGTAAATTTTAATTAAAATGAGGGATCCAAGTAATATAACTAAACAATAAAAAAATAAGAAAAGCCTTTTTAAAACTTTCTGTAAAATTTAATTAAAAAATAATGCAATTTCTGGTGAGGAATAAATTAGGACACCCCCCTATATTATCCCTCTTAAAATGTTGAAAATCCCAAACAGGTGCATCACGTCAGGTGCACATGATTAGTACATCGTTACCCAGCATTTGAATGGAGCCTTGCCCTATTTAAACCTCAAATTTAGTTTGGTGTGGCCCTGACAGTTGGGATGTTGAGGTGAGCGCCATGGTGAGGTCTAAAGAGCTTCCTGATGCCCTCAGAAAGAAGATTGTGGCCGCTTACGACTCTGGTAAAGGATTCAAAAAGATTTCAAAAGCATTTAACATTAGCCATTCCACCATTCGCAAAATTATTTACAAGTGGAGGACATTTAAAACAACTGCCACCATGCCAAGATCTGGCCGTCCGAGCAAGTTTACCCCAAGAGCAGAACGCAAGATGGTCAAAGAGGTCCTGAAAAATCCTAAAGTGTCATCAAGGGAATTACAGCAGGTTCTGGCAACTGTCAATGTGAAAGTGCACGACTCTACCATCAGAAAGAGACTGCACAAGTGTGACTTGCATGGGAGGTGTGCAAGGAAGAAACCTTTGCTCTCTAAAAAAAACATCAAGGCCAGACTGAAGTTTGCCAGAGAGAACATAGACAAAGACCACGACTTCTGGAATAAGGTTCTTTGGACAGATGAGTCTAAAATTGAATTATTTGGACACCAGAACAGAAGACATGTTTGGCGTAAACCAAATACAGCCTTCCAAGAAAAGAACCTCATACCAACTGTAAAGCATGGAGGGGGCAGTGTCATGGTTTGGGGATGCTTTGCTGCAGCAGGACCTGGCCAACTCACCATCATAGAATCCACCATGAATTCTACTGTGTATCAGAGGGTGCTTGAAGAAAATGTGAAACCATCTGTCAAAAAATTAAAGCTGAAGCGTAACTGGATACTGCAACAAGACAATGACCCAAAGCATACCAGCAAATCCACCAAGGACTGGCTAAAAAAGAAGAAGTGGAGAGTCCTGGAATGGCCAAGTCAAAGCCCTGATCTTAATCCCATCGAAATGCTGTGGGGTGACTTGAAACGGGCTGTACATGCAAGACACCCCTCAAACATCTCACAGCTAAAAGAATTCTGCATTGAGGAGTGGGCCAAACTTTCTCCTGATCGATGTCAGAGACTGGTAAAAGGCTACAAAATGCGTCTCGTTGAAGTTATATCAGCCAAAGGGGGCAACACTAGCTACTAGGGGGTAGGGTGTCCTAACTTTTTCCTCCATTGAAATACATACTTTATTTTTTTTCTTTTTTTGGATTTGTCAAACAATGTTCATTTTTGTTGTTAAATTGCAATCAAATCACTTTCTTTTTGAAAAATACATAAAAACATGCCTGGATATTGGTATGTGTACCATTTCTAAATAAAAAGCTGATTATTTAATGGGGTGTCCTAATTTTCTCACATGCCTGTATATTCCACTGACCTTGCTGGAAACATGCACTCCGGTTCTCTGTATAGTTTGTGTTTGATGATTTGGTAGTGTGTGCCCACACCACGTCGCACTGTATCCATCATGAGCTCCTTCGTGATGCCGTCGCTGAACGGCTTCAGGTCCTCCTTCAGGACGCTTGGATATAGTCGGAGAAATGCAAAGTTTCTGTCTGTTTCCATATTCAATTAAATTCAAAGTTATTTGTATAGTGCTTTTCAAAATAGATTTAGATCCCTAATGAGCAAGCCAGAGGCAGCAGTAGCAAGGAAAAACTATCGGAGACAACATGAGGAAGAAACCATACTCAAAATGGAACCCATCATCTTCTCGGTGCCACCCGATAGTGGGAATATACCTAAATCATTACTCATACTGTAATCTCTAACAGTATTAAGTGTGTTAAAAGGATGATCAGGTTGTGAATAAGAGTCCTGGGATGAGCACAAGACCATCTTTATGGATTACACCAGCAGTTCTTAGATCTAAATCTACTGTATGCAGGTGAGATTATCCATTGAGAAATGATGAGACTTGAGCAAACTGTTTTTGGAAAGTGTGAATCTTGAAGTGCAGAAGTACTGCCTCAGAATGGATTAGGTAGATCCATAAGGCGAAATGAGCCACAGCAGTAGAAGTATGTCAGGTTCACGTCGCGTAAACGCACATACGGCTCAACAGATTGTACACACTGAATATTCACATCATACAAATACCTAATCTTTTACCACAGTTCAGGATACTGCTAGAATACCTATCCGAAAGTATGTGGACACCTGACCTTCACATCCATGTGCGCGTCTCCTCAATTTGTTGCCACAATATTTGAAGCACACAATTTCCTTTCACTGGAAATAAGAGGCCTAAACATGTTCCAGCATGACAATGCCCCTGTGCATAAAGCAACGTCCATGAAGACATGGTTTGCCAAGGATGGAGTGGAAGAACTCAAGTGACCTGATCTCAATCCCACTGAACACCTTTGAGATGACCTGGATCACTGACTGCACCACAGACCTCCTCACCCAACAGCAGGACCTGACCTCACTAATGCTCGTGGCTGAAGGAGCACATCCCCGCAGCCGCGATCCAAAATCTAATGGAAAGTCTTCGCAGAGGATTGGAGCTTATTAATAAAAGCAAAGGGGGACTAAATCTGTAATGGGATGTTCAATAAGCACAGATGGGTGTGATAGTCATGTATCCACAAACTTTTAGCTATATAGTGTGATTAAAAATTTGTTATGAATCTTTAGTGTGGTGAACGGAATTATAGGATTGCTTTTACTAGGGTAAGGTGATGATTGGAGGTGCAGGGACCCAATACTGAGTACTGGCCAAAACTTATCGGGGGGGGGGTCACTTTGACGAAGTGTTACATTGTTGAAGTAATCCAGACTTCTGATGTTTTTTTTTTTTTTTAAATTTGCTTTGAATTTTCAGAGAGAGAGAGAGAGAGAGAGAGAGAGAGAGAGAGAGAGAGAGAGAGGCATTAACCTGCTATACTGCCTTTTATGGAAGTCTGTTTCCGCCACGTGGGGAAAAAAAAACTAAAAAAGTCATAATTATGAAAAAAACGTATCTCATAATTATGAGATACTATGTTATAATTATGACACGTCACAATAATGACTTACTATTTCATAGTAATGAGACCATTTTGTCAAAAGTGACTTAATACTTCATTATTATGCGAGCATAAGTCATAATTGAGATACTAAGTCATAATTACAAGTCATAACTACGAGAAGACATTATGTGATAGTAAGTCATTATTATGACAAGTCACACTTGAGATAAGTTACACTTATGAGATACTGGGTTATAATTCCGAAATACTAAGTCATAATTAAGAAAAGTTATTATTACGAGATAGCAAGTCATTATTATGAGATAGTAAGTCACAACTACAAGATACTGTGTCATAATTACCGGAAGTCATTATTATGAGATACTAAATCATAATTGAGATAAGTCCCCATTATGGGATACTGGGTCATAATTATGAGATACTAAGTCATAATTACAAGAAGTCATTATTAGGAGGTAGTAAATCATAATTATGAGATACTGTCATAATTGAGATAAGTCATTATGAGATACTAAGTCATAATTATGAGATAAGTCATAAATGAGATAAGTAATCATTATGAGAAGTAATATGAGATACTAAGTCATAATTATGAGATACTGGGTCACAATTACAAGAATTCATTATTATGAGATAGGTGGCCATGATGAGATAATTAGTCAAAATTGAGACAAGTTATTATTATGAGATAGTAAGGCATAATTATGAGATACTGTCATAATTGAGAAGTCACAATTATGAGATATGAAGTCATAAATGAGATAAGTCATCATTATGAAATACTAAGTCATAATTATGAGATAAGTAATAATTATGGAGACACTGGGTCACAATTACAAGAAGAAGTCATTATTTTGAAATAGTAAGTCATAATGAGATAATTAGTCAAAATTGAGACAAGTCATCATTATGAGATACTAAATCAATTGAGATAAGTAATAATTATGAGACACCAAGTCAAATAATTATGAGATACTGGGTCACAATTACAAGAAGTCATTATTATATAATTACATAATTATGAGATACCAAGTCATAAATGAGATAAGATATAATGATTATGAGATCATCATCATCATCATCATCATCATCTTCTTTTGGCTGCTCCCGATTAGGGGTCACCACAGCTGATCTTTCATCTCCATAAGTCATAATTATGAGATACTGGGTCACAATTATAAGGTCATTATTATGAGATAGCAAGTCATAATGAGATAAGTAGTCAAAATTGAGAAAAGTCATTATTATGAGATAGTAAGTCATAATTATGAGATACTTTCATAACTGAGATGTCATTATGAGATAGTCATAATTATGAGAAGTCACAATTATGAGATATGAAGTCATAAATGAGATAAGTCATAATTATGAGATACTAATTGATCATCTTCTTCTGGCTGCTCCCGATTAGGGTTCACCACAGCGGATCTTTCGTCTCCATAAGTCATAATTATGAGATACTGGGTCACAATTACAAGGTCGTTATAATGAGATAGCAAGTCATAATGAGATGAGTAGTCAAAATTGAGACAAGTCATCATCACGGGAACTTAAGTCAGAATGAAAAGACACCTTCTTCATTATTAGGGTGGCAGAAACAGGCTTCCACTGCCTTCAGCTGAAAAGTAAACCAGAGAAAGTAGAGAAATGTACCTGATGTGGCAGCTGCAGTTCTCCTGGCTGCATGGCTGGTAGTTTTTGGTGGCCTCAGAAATCTGAGTGAGATATTTCTGCCATGGTGATCCTGCTATAGATTGAGAAAAGTTGTTAAACGTGTTTACATCCCTGTAAAAGCCACAGACTCATTCAGAGTAAAACACTGAGGAAAGTTCATCAGCTGCTGCCACTGTTCACATCATACTAGTTAAACAGTATATAACTACAACTCAACTAATAGTCTCGTTTAAACTATTCACACTCACATTAAAACCGATTTCAGGGTTTCAGGAACACAGCACGGATTAGACAAATTAGCAGTTTACACGACAAAAAAAAAGTCCCACTAGTTAATCTTCGAAGAGAAAGAACACAGCGACTGGATCCCAAACAGCACCCTAATCCACACAGAGTGCACTACATGGTGTGTACAAGCCCTTATTTCATACTCGATGTAGGTCACTGATGTAGGAAGCTGAAGGGCATTTGGAATTCAGCCCACTGTTTACCGCTATGAATGAATACTCGGCTTCGAACAGCAGCTCGGTCCGAAATTTACATCCTGATTCATATCTTTGAAGTTAGTATTTCTCGATATAAAAATGTTTACCTTTATCTGCCAGGCTAAACTCGGGTTCACTCAGGAGGAAAAGAAAAAACAGTGAGTACAACCAGAGAAGCTCCATGGTTTGTATAGATTAGTTGTGACTTAGAAATCTCATCGCGCGCTCGGTGATCTGCTAGTGTGGTCTGACTGTATTAACCCTCCCCAATGGCTGGGTTTAAAGTCACATGCTACTGCACCAAACAATTGGGACAGTTTGGAAAATGCAAAATAAATGAATAAATAATAATAAGTTGTTTCTAAATTTACTTTGACTTGTATTGCATTGCAGACAGTATGAGCCGAGTGGTGCTTGAAAGTTTGTGAACCCTTTAGAATTTTCTATATTTCTGCATAAATATGACCCAAAACATCATCAGATTTTCACACAAGTCCTAAAAGTAGATAAAGAGAACCCAGTTAAACAAATGAGACAAAAAATATTATACTTGGTCATTTATTTATTGAGGAAAATGATCCATTATTACATATCTGAGAGTGGCAAAAGTATGCGAACCTTTGCTTTCAGTATCTGGTGTGACCCCCTTGTGTAGCAATAACTGCAACTAAACGTTTCCGGTAACTGTTGATCAGTTCTGCACACCGGCTTGGAGGAATTTTAGCCCATTCCTCTGTACAGAACAGCTTCAACTCTGGGATGTTGGTGGGTTTCCTCACATGAACTGCTCGCTTCAGGTCCTTCCACAACATTTCGATTGGATTAAGGTCAGGACTTTGACTTGGCCATTCCAAAACATTCACTTTATTCTTCTTTAACCATTCTTTGGTAGAATGATTTGTGTGCTTAGGGTTGTTGTCTTGCTGCATGACCCACCTTCTCTTGAGATTCAGTTCATGGACAGATATCCTGACATTTTCCTTTAGAATTCGCTGGTATAATTCAGAATTCATTGTTCCATCAATGATGGCAAGCCGTCCTGGCCCAGATGCAGCAAAACAGGCCCAAACCATGATACTACTACCAGCATGTTTCACAGATGGGACAAGGTTCTTATGCTGGAATGCAGTGTTTTCCTTTCTCCAAACATAACAGTTTTCATTTAAACCAAAAAAGTTCTATTTCGATCTCATCCGTCCACAAAACATTTTTCCAATAGCCTTCTGGCTTGTCCACGTGATCTTTAGCAAATTGCAGACGAGCAGCAATGTTCTTTTTGGAGAGCAGTGGCTTTCTCCTTGCAACCCTGCCATACACACCATTGTTGTTCAGTGTTCTCCTGATGGTGGACTCATGAACATTAACATTAGCCAATGTGAGAGAGGCCTGCAGTTGCTTAGAAGTGACCCTGGGATCTTTTGTGACCTCGCCGACTATTACACACCTTGCTCTTGGAGTGATCTTTGTTGGTCGACCACTCCTGGGGAGGGTAACAATGGTCTTGAATTTCCTCCATTTGTACACAATCTGTCTGACTGTGGATTGGTGGAGTCCAAACTCTTTAGAGATGGTTTTGTAACCTTTTCCAGCCTGATGAGCATCAACAACGCTTTTTCTGAGGTCCTCAGAAATCTCCTTTGTTCGTGCCATGATACACTTCCACAAACATGTGTTGTGAAGATCAGACTTTGATAGATCCCTGTTCTTTAAATAAAACAGGGTGCCCACTCACACCTGATTGTCATCCCATTGATTGAAAACACCTGACTCTAATTTCACCTTCAAATTAACTGCTAATCCTAGAGGTTCACATACTTTTGCCACTCACAGATATGTAATATTGGAACATTTTCCTCAATAAATAAATGATCAAGTATAATGTTTTTGTCTTATTTGTTTAACTGGGTTCTCTTTATCTACTTTTAGGACTTGTGTGAAAATCTGATGAAGTTTTAGGTCATATTTATGCAGAAATATAGAAAATTCTAAAGGGTTCACAAACTTTCAAGCACCACTGTATTTCATGTTTTGTCTGATCAACTTAATTTCAAGTTTGTTAATAAAACAATTAAATAATGATGTGATTTGAAACAGGTGATGTCAACAGGTGACTGTAACCATGATTTGGTACAAAATCAGTATCAAGGAAAGGTCTTGTCTGTAAGGAGCAAAATGGGCTGAGGACCTCCAGTTTGTCAACTAATCCATCCATCCATCCATCCATCCATCCATCCATCCATCATCTGTAGCCGCTTATCCTGTCCTACAGGGTCACAGGCAAGCTGGAGCCTATCCCAGCTGACTACGGGCGAAAGGCGGGGTACACCCTGGACAAGTTGCCAGGTCATCACAAGGCTGACACATAGACACAGACAACCATTCACACTCACATTCACACCTACGCTCAATTTAGAGCCACCAATTATCCTAACCTGCATGCTTTTGGACTGTGGGGGAAACCGGAGCACCCGGAGGAAACCCACACGGACACGGGAAGCGCATGCAAACTCCACACAGAAAGGCCCTCTTCGGCCACTGGGTTCAAACCCAGGACTTTCTTGCTGTGAGGTGACAGTGCTAACCACTACACCACCGTGCCGCTTTGACTAATGCATGAGAAAGTTATTTAAATGTTTAAAAAATTGTTCGTCAAAGAAAGATACAAAGGGATTTGGATATTTTACCCTCTACAGTGCATAAAAGCATTAAATGATTCAAGGAATCTGGAGGAATTTCATTGGGCAAGGGCGCAAGCCTAAGCTGAACACCCGTGATCTCTGGTCCCTCAGATGGCACTGCATCAAGAACCATCATTCAGCTCTAGATTATAAAACCACATAGGCTCAGGATTACTTTGATAAACCTTTGTCAAGCACTACAATATGGAGATACATCCACAAATGCTAGTTAAAACTTTACTGTGCCAAAAGGAAGGCTTATGTTAATGATGTCCGGAAGTGTCATTGACTTCTCTGGGCTCAGAGGCATCTGGGATGGACCATCACACAGTGGAAATGTGTACTGTGGTCATACTAATCAGTATTCCAGGTCTTTTTTGGAAGAAATGGACACTATGTGCTCTGGACCAAAGACTGAAAGGACCATCCAGACTGTTATGAGCAACAGGTCCAAAAGCCAGGGTCTGTCATGGTATGGGGTTGTGTCAGTGCCCTTGGCAAAGGTAACTTGCACTTCTGTGATGGCAGCAGTAATGCAGAAAAGTACTTTGAGATTTTGGAGCAACATATTCTGACTTCAAGACGACATCTTTTTCAGGGATATTTCAACAAGGCAATGCAAAACCACATTCTGCAGACAGTACAAAGGCATGGCTGTGGACGAAGAAGGTGCCTGTCCTCTGTCCCCAATAGAGAATGTGTGAAGAATTTTGAAATGAAAAATATAACAATGACCCTGTACTGTTTCACACCTTAAGACTTGTTTGCAGGAAGAATGGGAGAAAATAACAGCTGAAACACTTCATCACTTGGTGTTTTCAGTCCTTAAACCCCTTAAGTGTTGTGAGAAGGAATGGCAACATTATAAAGTGGTAAATGCTTTACAGACCCAACTTATTTTTTTTTAATGTGGTGCAAGAATCAGAATTGAAATGTGTTTATTTTGAAAAAACAATAAAATTCATGAGGTAAAATATCAAATAATGTGGTGTTGTGTTGTTTTGAGTGCAGTACAGATCAAAGATTATGTACAAATCATTGTTTTCAGTTTTAATTTCAACATACCATCCTAGATTTTTCTGATTTGGGGTTGTACTACAGTACTAAACATCACATATTACTGTACGTACTACATGTTCGTTCATTTTCTATACTGCTTAACCATTTTTGGTCACAGGTGAGCTTGAGCCAATCCCAATTGGGTGAGAGGTGGGGAAAAATGGCAAATAAATATACATTGCGAGGCACTAGAGGTGGGTCATGACATACACTAATGATCTACATTTTAGTATAAATTATAAACAAGATGAACAATGAAGGAAGAGTGGTGAGCCATATAAAATCCCATTTATATCCAATTTGTTGCCAAAAGACACGTTAGAGACTGAAGAAATATGGAAAAAGCTTCTCTGGTCTGATGTGACCTAATTGGCCCTCACACAAAGCCCTACATTGCTCATCACCATAAGAACACCATTCCTCATTGAAACATGGTGGTGGTAGGATCATGCTGAGGGTTACTGGTTGGCCTCTTAGTTGCTACTCCGACTAATGCCCTCCTTACTTGGTCTATAGGTTTTGTTAAAAGTCCTAGTTGATTGAATGTAAAATTCAGACACATTACAAAAACAAATAAACAAACAAACAAAAAAAACCCACAATAACAAAAAATATCTCTGATTTCCCAATGCAATATATTTAGAGTGCACCAGGATATCACAGAAATTGTAATTTATAATATCCTGTGTGTTAAAGTTAGTGAAGCCCACCTGGCTAAAGCTCCCGCTATCCAACTCTTACTCTGAGCTTTAATTTCTTCTCATGTCTGAGGTATCAGTGATTCCCAGTGGTGCTCCCAACTGTCCTCATTTTCATCAGCACATCATCTATATTTATCCTTGAAACAAGGGGCCGTCTAAAATGGCTTTCAGTCCCAGGAGAATGGACATACTTGTGTAGGATCTGTCTAGTTATCTGATAAAGCCGAGACATTCCCAGATTCTTATTTTACTCTAGGCAGAAGTGAGAGTTTAGTTCAGACTTAATACTAATGCTTCACCACAGCTGTTTGTGACTGTTATTTTTTTGTTTTACGTTTTTCCATTTGGTCAAGGACTTGACCTCTCTCAGCCTTACTGTCCCGCTAGGATTTGCACTTTTATTCCATTTCCTCTTGTTCTCCTCCTGCTTGGACCCTCTGTTCTTTGGACAATGTTGTCTCTCTGGCTTCTCTTTCTCTCTTGCTTGTCTCTGGTCTCCAGAAGTTCGACAGAAGAAGGCCTAGAATTCCCAAGCTTTGACGGCAAGGACCGAGTGCTGAACATCAACGAGAGGAACTATAAGAAGGCGCTGAAGAAGTATGACATGCTGTGCCTGCTTTACCATGAACCGCTGCCCTCTGATAGGGAGCTCCAGCAGCAGTTCCACATGAGGGAGATGGTGCTGGAGGTAAGAAGTGATGGAGTGATGGAGAAAGAAACGGGAATCTTTTTCTGTAGCATCACTATTTATTGGTTTTATGTTTTGGAATCAGGAAATAATATGATGAGAGTCCCTTCTTTACTGGACACTGCATTATATTGTAATTAGTATAATGGTATGTTTGTTTGTTTTTTAATACCAGTGGTTGAATTAACATCTGGCCTCAAATCAGCATAAAATTAGACTCTTCTCTATATGCAGAGCTTCTCTGAACGTTTTTGTGAAACTGTAACAGTTGGAAATGAAATGCCAACAGTTTGCACACAGCAGTCTTCTAGGTCTTGGATAATTGGTGTGTAACTTTGAGGTACTGACCTGATTCCGAGGATGAAAAAAGAGCCAAAACCTCTCTAAGGGTCTGATTATGGTCTCCTCTCATATCCTATCTAAGCCACATAATTCAGTAAAGCATCATTGATCCAGTAAGTGATTCCACTTGGAGTCAATCTTGTGATATGACACTGGAATGGCACTGTACTAATACTGAGGCTTATAAATAACTTTCTGTTTAGCTATAATATGACATGCGATTTCATAGTGTGTACTTGCATAGCACAACTGTACATATTTTCTGCCTACCATCTCTCTTGTTGTCTCTCTTTCTGGAATTTATAGCTGGCTGCTCAAATCTTGGAAGACCGAGACATAGGGTTCGGATTGGTGGATTCTCATAAGGATGCCAAGGTGGCCAAGAAGCTTGGTAAGGTTGAGTCCTTGTGACTCATAGGTTAAAAAGCTCTCAGAACATTTTCTATATACAGTATATGTCTTTCATTCTTCTGAATAGGATTGGAAGAAGAAGGCAGCATTTATGTCTTTAAGGATGACCATGTGATTGAGTTTGATGGAGAGCTCTCTGCCAACACACTCGTCGAGTTCCTGCTAGATGTGAGTAGAACAACTGGGATTGGCTCATTTATTTCATGGCTTCACCATTAGGGGGTGGAAGTGGACATCATTTCATCAGAAAGTATCAGCGATTCAACAGTTGCATTGGTGCCCAATATATTGTATATACTGTATATGATGTAGTAACGTTTGCAAACGATGTATTTTAGATGCAGGCCTGCAGTAAAAATCTTTTTCAGATCAAATAGGTAACTTAGTGGACATACATGACAGAGTCCCAGTAAGGAACTGCCTTATAATATAACAAACGTATGTAATAATGTGAGAAATAAAAAAAAAGGCTAAAATCATTATGTTAAGAAAGATGATTTCTGATTATCTCCATTTTTTTAGTCAACCCACTTGAAGTCTTTGTCGTATATACATTACATTACAGTATATTGAGATTATATTCTTTACGTATCGCAGCTTATTAGGAAGTTGGGATTAGAGTGCAGGGTCAGATTAGGAGAGAGGATTAAAGGCCTTGCTCAAGGGCCCAATGCCGATGCTGATGTAAAGGTACGAGTTGGAAAGGCAAGGGCAGCTTTCCACCAGCTGAGGAATGTCTGGGGATCGTCGGAATTGCCACGCAACATCAAAATCAGGATGTTTAACTCCATGGTAAAGCCTATACTTCTGTATGGCACAGAGACCTGGAGGACAACGGCCAACACCATGAATAAAATCCAGGCCTTCATCAATACCTGCCTCAGGCGGATCCTAAGAGTATACTGGCCAAATACCATCAATAACCTGGAGCTGTGGCGCCAAACAGGGCAACAGCCTGTAGAAGAAGAGATCCTCCAAAGAAGATGGAAGTGGGTTGGCCATACCCTTCACAAACCTGCATCAAACACTGCAAGACAGGCCCTCTTTTGGAACCCACAAGGGAGAAGGAAGAGGGGCAGGCCAAGAAACAGCTGGCACCATGAACTAGATACAGATGTGAAGAGGTCTGGCTATACATGGGGACAACTGGAAAAGATCGCCCAGGATCACGATGACTGGAGAGCACTTGTTCGTGGCCTATGCCCAAAATTGGGCGGTAGGCGTAAATAAGTAAGTAAGTCAAGGGCCCAAGATTGGCAGCTTGGCAGTGCTGGGGCTTGAACCTCTGAGGCAACATGGTGGTTATTTTAAATAAGATGTGTCATTCATTGGGCAGCACAGTGATGCAGTGGTTAGCACTGTCGCCTCACAGCAAGAAGGACCTGGGTTCGAGCCCAGCGGCCGGCAAGGGGCTTTCTGTGTGGAGTCTGCATGTTCTCCCTGTGTCTGCGTGGGTTTCCTCCAGGTGCTCTGGTTTCCCCCACAGTCCAAAGGTTAGGCTAATTGGTGGCTCTAAATTGACTGTAGGTGTGAATGGTTGTTTGTCTCTGTGTCAGCCCTGTGATGACCTGGCGACTTATCCAGGGTGTACCCCGCCTCTCGCCCATAGTCAGCTGGGATAGGCTCCAGCTTGCTTGCGACCCTGTAGAACAGGATAAGCGGCTACAGATAATGGATTGATGGTGTCATTCATCCATCCATCATCTATACTGGTTATCCTTTGCGGGTCACAGGTGAGCTGTCCAGGGTGTACCCTACTTCTTACCTCCCTGGAATAACACAAAGAGACAGACAGTCATTCACACTCACGGGCCATGTAGAGTAGCCTATTGACCTAATCCACACACTCTCAGAAAATAAAACACATTACTGTAGCTTTCAGGGTACAACAGCTTGTCACTGGGGCAGTACCCTCTAAGGTACTTATTTGTACCCTTTAGATACTGCTTGGGAATATATATGTACCTTTTTGTCCCTAAAAAGGTACATATAGCTACCGTAAGGACTAATAATGAGCCCTAGGGGGGTACATTAGTGTAGATTATACCTTGGGGAACAGAAATGGACTCCTGCTGTACCCCTATTTCTGACAGTGCATGTCTTTGGCCTGTGGGAGGAAACTGGAGCACCTGGAAGAAACCCACACTGGTATGAGGAGAACATGCAAACTCCACGCACCAGTCAGCTGCGAGATTTGAACCAGGGAACTACTTTCTGTGAGGTAACAGTGCTAACCACTGCATCATTGTGCAGTGTTAGGTGTGTCATACCTTCAGCCAATCTGGTGGAAACAGAAGAAGTCTGTCAACACTAGTTTAAACTAGGTTAAAACAGTGTGCAGTTTTATATTTATATTACACTTATTTTATCTCATTTCATCTCATTATCTCTAGCCGCTTTATCCTTCTATAGGGTCGCAGGCAAGCTGGAGCCTATCCCAGCTGACTACGGGCGAAAGGCGGGGTACACCCTGGACAAGTCGCCAGGTCATCACAGGGCTGACACATAGACACAGACAACCATTCACACTCACATTCACACCTACGGTCAATTTAGAGTCACCAGTTACCCTAACCTGCATGTCTTTGGACTGTGGGGGAAACTGGAGCACCCGGAGGAAACCCACGCGGACACGGGGAGAACATGCAAACTCCATGCAGAAAGGCCCTTGTCGGCCACTGGGCTTGAACCCAGGACCTTCTTGCTGTGAGGCGACAGCGCTAACCACTACACCACCGTAAAGGCATTCAATTCAATTCAATTTAAGGTGACACAGGGTTATGGTACAGCCATGTCACAATGCCAGTGACTCCAATATTTCAGTGTGTCATTCCAAAATTGCTTAGCTTCCTATGGCCGTAATTCTTATGTCATGGTTTAATTGATCTCATTATTAGTATTATAAAATACAATAGCTGACATTATTTAAGTACTTTCTGTCCAGGGAATAGTTCTTGAGATGTTTAACTCTTATTGTATTAAATTGTGGCCACACCTTATTAAAAAATACCATGTCCCTTCAGTGGCTCTGAAGAGATGATCAGTTTCAAAGATTCAGTTTCTGTGTTAACAGACATATACAAACACTCCATATGGACAGTTGAAAGTCGCACTTGGAAGATGGCTCTGGACACTTACAATTTTGCTGTGGTGGATGAGGACTACAATTATCATGATAACTTTAGGACTGCAGTTGTCATGAACAGTTTTGCACTCAAGTCTCCATCAATGTACAGTTTATAACTTCAACAAGACAATATTCCAGCTGAGATTATAAGAGTGGTAAACCTGTCCTGCTAAAACCACTACATGAGCTATTATGTCTTTGCTGGAAAGAGGGCAAAGTACCTCAGTCAATACGTAACTCTAAGATCATCACTCTGTACAAGAATAAGGGAGATCACAGTGATTGCAATAGCTATAGGGGCATCTCCCTACTAAGCATCGTGGGAAAAGTCTTCGCCAAAGTGGTCCTTACCCAGCTTCAAGTATTGGCTGACCGGGTTTACCCGGAATCCCAATGCGGGTTTCGTGCTGATAGATCCACAACAGATATGATTTTTTCTGTACGTTAGCTCCAAGAGAAGTGCCGCGTAGCAGCACAGGCCGTTATACATCGCCTTTATTGACCTGACGAAGGCTTTTGACCTTGTCAGCAGGAAAGGCCTGTTTCAACTACTGAAGAAGATTGGCTGTCCCCCACAGCTGCTTAGCATCATCATCTCCTTTCACGAGGACATGCAGGGTGTGGTCAGCTACGATGGGGAGACCTCCAAACCCTTTGCAATTCGGACTGGTGTGAAACAAGGGTGTGTCCTGGCCCTGACTCTGTTCAGAATTTTCTTCTCTCTGCTGCTGAACTTTGTGTTCGGTCACTCCACACAAGGCGTCCACTTACACACCCGCAGTGATGGGGAAACTGTTTAACCTGGCCCGACTGAGAGCCAAGACCAGAGTCCGCACAGTCCTGATCAGAGACCTGTTGTTTGCCGACGACGCAGCATTGGCCGCACACGTCAAGCACGAGCTACAACAGATGATCAACCAGTTTGCACATGCTTGTAGGGAGTTTGCGCTGACCATCAGCACTAAGAAAACTGTCGTCATGGGTCAAGACGTTCCCAAGCCACCCGTCATCACCATTGGCACGGAAGTGCTTGAAGTGACAGATCACTTCACATATCTTGGTTCAACTGTCACTAATAATCTGTCTCTAGATAAGGAAATTGACAGACGGATAGCCAGGGCGGGCGGCATGGTGGTGTAGTGGTTAGCGCTGTCGCTTCACAGCAAGAAGGTCCGGGTTCGAGCCCCGTGGCCGGCGAGGGCCTTTCTGTGCGGAGTTTGCATGTTCTCCCCGTGTCCGCGTGGGTTTCCTCCGGGTGCTCCGGTTTCCCCCACAGTCCAAAGACATGCAGGTTAGGTTAACTGGTGACTCTAAATTGACCGTAGGTGTGAATGTGAGTGTGAATGGTTGTCTGTGTCTATGTGTCAGCCCTGTGATGACCTGGCGACTTGTCCAGGGTGTACCCCGCCTTTCGCCCGTAGTCAGCTGAGATAGGCTCCAGCTTGCCTGCGACCCTGTAGAAGGATAAAGCGGCTAGAGATAATGAGATGAGATGAGATAGCCAGGGCTGCAGGCGTGATGACTCAACTTGGTAAGAGATTGTAGAACAATAACCATTTGACACTAAACACAAAACTTAAAGTGTATCGATCGTGCGTTCTCAGCACGCTGCTGTACGGCAGTGAGTCTTGGACCACGTATGCCAGACAAGAAAACCGCCTTGAAAGTTTTCACCTACGCTGCTTGAGGCGCATCCTTGGTATCTCATGGAGGGACAGGGTACCCAACGTCACTGTTTTGGAGCGTTCTGGCTCCCTGAGTATGCATCTCCTCCTTTGCCAGCGACGTCTACGCTGGCTGGGACATGTATTCAGAATGAAGGATGGGCGCATCCCGAAGGACATCTTGTACGGCAAACTAGCTACAGGAAAACGCCCAGTAGGATGCCCAGCACTGCGCTTCAGGGATGTTTGCAAACGTGACCTGAAGTGCACCGACATAGACCCAGCCAGTTGGGAACAGCTCACAGTAGACCGCAGTGGATGGCGTTATGCAGTCAAGGCCGGTCTAGCGACGGGCCAGGCAAAACGCAACAAGCAGCTTGAGGTAAAGAGACAGAAATGAAAAGAGAGGCAACAACCCCAGAACCTTTCTACTTTCATATGTCCCAATCATGAATTTCCTAGTTACACAGTTGTACTTTGTGACTATATAGGACACAGTTATAGAAGTGAGTTATTTATAATCATGCTATCTCTTATTACTCAGATGAGGATGGGTTCCCTTTTGAGTCTGTTTCCTCTCAAAGTTTCTTCCTTGCGTCATCTGAGGGAGTTTTTCCTTGCCACCGTCGCCACAGGCTTGCTCATCAAGGACAGAAAACAAGATCAACTGTGAGCTACTGCTCGCTTACGTATCCCCCCGCTGTCGCTTATATCAGAATGCAAGCAATCAAAGGAATAGGACACTTATTATGAATGTTGACTTCAACAAATAATTAACCCTGAAACAAGTAAGTAAAGAGCAGCGTTCTCCTCAGGGATTTCAAATAGCATCCTGGTAAACTGTCATTTTGAAATAGCACTTTGCTTCTTGAAATAGCGTCAAAATCCACCCTATATGTTTCGTAAATACATTCAGTCGGTAAACAGGAAGTTGATGTGTGACAGACCTGAAAATGTTGTACATGGTATAGAACCCCAAGCTGAAGCTCAGTACCAAATATCAAACAGTTCTGATTTGTAGTTGCTGAGAAAAGTGTTATGAAAATTTTGTAAATCCACGCTATATGTTTCGTAAATACATTCAGTCGGTAAACAGGAAGTCGATGTGCGACAGACCTGAAAACGGTACACATGGTATAGAACCCCAAGCTGAAGTTTGGTATCAAGTACCAAGTGGCTATGATTTGTGGTTGCTGAGAAAAAGGGTGTTTCAGACAGACAGAAATACGGAGATATGGACGGACGGATGGAGGTAAAAAAACAGTGTAACCCCCCCCCCGGAGCGGGGATATAATTAGGGATAAATCAGGGGATAAATTAGGGATAAAATTAGCTCATGTTGAAAGTCTTTAATTTTTTGTAAAGCTGTTATGTCTGTTGTTAAATGCGCTATACAAATAAACTTGACTTGACTGAGTCAGATTTTCTACTTTTTGTAGAAAGTAGTTTTTTGTTCTCTAAACATATCAAATTTTGTTAAAATCAATGTCAGCTAAGGTTTAAGCTGCTCACAGATGTTTTCCCCACTAAGTAATCCCCTGACTTGCAGTCAAAATGTGATTTTGTCTCCTAAAGCAAGGAGCTGGGAGGCCTGAGTTGCTTGGCCGTAACTACACAGACACCATGACGAAGTCTGATTGGATATCTTTTGTCGTAGTGGTTTTTTTTTTCTTTTTTTTTTTTAAATCTGAAATACTAGATGTCTCTAAGAGTTCTCCTCTATAATACGATTTGCTTAAGGCTGTAATATGCAAACAAACTCTCAAATAAATCACAAGATTACACTTATTGTGTATCCGGCACAGCCTCAGGCCAATCAGATGAGTGTTTAATCCAGCAAACAGAACTAATTGTGGTCCAAATAGCACATCTCACACACACACACACACACACACGGAATGTATTAAAGGCACATTATAATGATGTTATGTACACCTATAGGGACAATTTAGTCTTTAGTCCATATCAAACAATATCTATGAGTTGGGTTTTTTTTTGTCAACTTCACCTTTGAGCCATAATAGTGAACATGAGTGTGATATCAGCAAGACTTCAGATTTTATATGGACTCTGCACTCTCTCTCTCTCTCTCTCTCTCTCTCTCTGAACTGTAGCTTCTGGAGGATGCAGTGGAGCTCATCAGTAACCCTATGGAGCAGCGTGCTTTTGAGAGGATGGACGAAGACATCCGTCTCATTGGCTATTTCAAGGGCAAAGATTCAGAACGTGAGCTTTATAAACCGTTCTTACTAGTGTGTGTAGTAAAGATTACTCTTAAAATCACTCATTAAAAGGGGCAGGCAGAGATTTTGTCTTGTACCTTCATACACTACCGTTCAAAAGTTTGGGGTCACCCAGACAATTTTGTGTTTTCCATGAAAAGTCACACTTTTATTTACCACCATAAGTTGTAAAATGAATAGAAAATATAGTCAAGACATTTTTCTGGCCATTTTGAGCATTTAATCGACCCCACAAATGTGATGCTCCAGAAACTCAATCTGCTCAAAGGAAGGTCAGTTTTATAGCTTCTCTAAAGAGCTCAACTGTTTTCAGCTGTGCTAACATGATTGTACAAGGGTTTTCTAATCCTCCATTAGCCTTCTGAGGCAATGAGCAAACACATTGTACCATTAGAACACTGGAGTGAGAGTTGCTGGAAATGGGCCTCTATACACCTATGGAGATATTGCACCAAAAACCACACATTTGCAGCTAGAATAGTCATTTACCACATTAGCAATGTATAGAGTGCATTTCTGATTAGTTTAAAATGATCTTCATAGAAAAGAACAGTGCTTTTCTTTCAAAAATAAGGACATTTCAAAGTGACCCCAAACTTTTGAACGGTAGTGTACAACACACTATATTTTTCTTATTAATTTCGCTGTAGTTAATAAACAGTTGATCATTACTAACTAAAATGCGTAAATATTTACAACAGTAATAAAATCAGGGTGTTTAAGGGGTTATGAAAGTAGGAATTCATGTACAAATAACTGGTTAACTACAGTTAATTATTAATAGTTAAATATTACTACAGGTCACTGTGACAGTTAGGAGCTTTTGTCATCATTTTTCTTGTAAAAATTGGGCCACAGAAACACAGTCTTTCTGTTAACCCCTTTGTTCAGGTCATTCGAGCGATTCATTTTGGTTAGAATGGCTTTAGATTAGAAAAGAGTAACAGAGCGGGAACAAGAAATGCAGATTTCAGCAGCTGTCGATAAAATATTTGCTCAGGGAATTAAACGTCTGGTTTCAGTGATGCCCTCAGGCTCTGTAAAGGGGAGAAAAAAACAATCAGAATGGATCACAATGCGTCTATCTGTCCATCTGTCTGTCCGTCTACAATCCCGATTCCAAAAAGATTGTCTTTCAATCTTGGTTTTCGGCCTTGCCCCTGACGTGCACAGAGTTCTCTAGATTCTCGGAACCTTTTGATGATATTATGGATTGTCGATAGTGAAATCCCAACATTCCTTGCAATTGTACTTTGAGAAATGTTGTTCTTAAACTGTCGGACTATTTTCCCCACCCAGTTTTTCACAAAAACTTCACCCCATCCTTGCTTGTGAACGAATGAGCTTTACCAATTACCAGTTAACCTGTTTACCTGTAGAATGTTCCAAACAGGTGTTTTTGAACATTCCACAACTTTCCCAGTCTTTTCTTGCTTCTGTCCCAACTTTATTGGAACGTGTTGCAGGCATCAAATTCAGAATGAAACTTTACCAAAAAAAACAACAACAAATAAAGTTTAGCAGTTTGAGCATTAAATATCTAGTCTTTGCATTGTATTCAACTGAATATAGAGCAAAAAGGATTTGCAAATCATTGCATTGTGTTTTTATTTGTTTTACACACTGTCCCAACTTTTGTTGGAATCGGGGTTCTATCTATCTATCTATCTATCTATCTATCTATCTATCTATCTATCTATCTATCTATCTATCTATCTATCTATCTATCTATCTATCATAAAAAAGGCTGCACACCACTGTTAAATATCTGATGATAGATAGATAGATAGATAGATAGATAGATAGATAGATAGATAGATAGATAGATAGATAGATAGATAGATAGATAGATAGATAGATCTGATCTTTATTTGGCATTAATCAGAATCACTGATGACAGGTGGATGATAATTACTTTGAAACTTGACTTTACATGTCATTGGTTAATTCTGAACGCAGTCACATGCCCCGTTATAAAAGGGTGTGCATAATTATTTAACCAGGTTATTGTAAGGTTTTTCTTTTTCTTTTTTCCTAGAACATTTCTAATTGTTTTTCACTTGAATTGTATTTATTGTCTCATCTCATCTCATTATCTGTAGCCGCTTTATCCTGTTCTACAGGGTCGCAGGCAAGCTGGAGCCTATCCCAGCTGACTACGGGCGAAAGGCGGGGTACACCCTGGACAAGTCGCCAGGTCATCACAGGGCTGACACATAGACACAGACAACCATTCACACTCATCGTCTCATCTCATCTCATTATCTCAAGCCGCTTTATCCTTCTACAGGGTCGCAGGCAAGCTGGAGCCTATCCCAGCTGACTACGGGCGAAAGGCGGGGTACACCCTGGACAAGTCACCAGGTCATCACAGGGCTGACACATAGACACAGACAACCATTCACACTCACATTCACACCTACGGTCAATTTAGAGTCACCAGTTAACCTAACCTGCATGTCTTTGGACTGTGGGGGAAACCGGAGCACCCGGAGGAAACCCACGCGGACACGGGAAGAACATTCAAACTCCACACAGAAAGGCCCTCGCCGGCCCCGGGGCTCGAACCCAGGACCTTCTTGCTGTGAGGCGACAGCGCTAACCACTACACCACCGTGCCGCCCGTATTTATTGTTATATCAAAGAAAAAGATCTGACATGATTTATTTCAGGGCGGCACGGTGGTGTAGTGGTTAGCACTGTCACCTCACAGCAAGAAGGTTCTGGGTTCAAGCCCAGCGGCCGATGGGGGCCTTTCTGTGTGGAGTTTGCATGTTCTCCCCGTGTCCGCGTGGGTTTCCTCTGGGTGCTCCGGTTTCCCCCACAGTCCAAAGACATGCAGGTTAGGTTAACTGGTGACTCTAAATTGACCGTAGGTGTGAATGTGAGTGTGAATGGTTGTTTGTCTCTGTGTCTCAGCCTTGCGATGACCTGGCAACTTGTCCAGGGTGTACCCTACCTCTCACCCGTAGTCAGCTGGGATAGGATCTTGCACAGGATAAGCGGCTACAGATAATGGATGGATGGATGAGTTATCTCAGGGTTTTTTTTTTCCACAAAAAGTGTAACAGGGGTGTGTAGACTTTTTATATCCACACTGTATACCTGTCTGTCTGTCTGTCTGTCTGTCTGTCTGTCTGTCTGTCTGTTTCACTTGCACGTCACCATATAGTTTAGGAGCAATTATAGGGCTTTCCCACTGTAATACATGAGGAGAAAAGTAATCTTCTTGTATATGACTTCTCTCCAGCCTTTATTAAAAATCCCATTTCAAGAGGAGGAGATTGAAAAGGCCTTTGCTGTGACCTTCATCTGTATTGTTATGGCAGCCTTACACATGTGGGCTTGTAGCGACATTTTACTGCTCACAATTTTCCACATTATCACTTTCTGATGGATTGGAAAATGAGGGTGCATTGGCCTGTCTTGTTATCCAGCTGTCACTTTTTTCCTGCCTTTCTCATCCAAAGCTTCCCCCTTTTTTTCAGACTACAAAGCTTTTCAGGGGGCTGCAGAACGATTTCAGCCCTACGTGAAGTTTTTCGCCACGTTCGACAAAGGGGTGAGTGCCACGTCCTTCTGAAACATTAACGAAACAGATGGATATTCATTTTCTACAAAGCAAGATCTCAAATAGAGTCTTTTTTTGTGTCTGAAAACAACCCCATGCAACTATTGAGGTGAGCTCATCTCCAGAATTGAATTGAACTGTCTGTTTGAAGAGAATTGACTCCAAGCTCGCTGAGAGCACTTCATTAAGGATAAAGGCTGCAGTGTGTGTGGAAGTGCATGAATGATGGTGCTCTGCTACAGGTGGCCAAGCAGCTGACTCTGAAGATGAACGAAGTGGATTTCTACGAGCCGTTCATGGACGAGCCAGTCACCATTCCGGGCAAACCCAACACGGAGATTGAGATAGTGGATTTCGTCAATCAGCACCGGAGGTGAGACACTTTTTGACCAGTTTTAATCTTTAAATATAGAGTTTCTAACAGATTTCATTAATTTTGGGCTCAGACCAACACTGCGGAAGCTACGTGCAGAGGACATGTTTGAAACCTGGGTGAGTAGAACGTTAATCTTGTTGTTTTAAAGATCTCATCTCATCTCATCTCATTATCTCTAGCCGCTTTATCCTGTTCTACAGGGTCGCAGGCAAGCTGGAGCCTATCCCAGCTGACTACGGGTGAAAGGCGGGGTACACCCTGGACAAGTCGCCAGGTCATCACAGGGCTGACACATAGACACAGACAACCATTCACACTCACATTCACACCTACGGTCAATTTAGAGTCACCAGTTAACCTAACCTGCATGTCTTTGGACTGTGGGGGAAACCGGAGCACCCGGAGGAAACCCACGCAGACACGGGGAGAACATGCAAACTCCACACAGAAATGTCCTCGCCGGCCACGGGGCTCGAACCCGGACCTTCTTGCTGTGAGGCGACAGCGCTAACCACTACACCACCGTGCCGCCCTGTTTTAAAGATGTCACTCAGAAATTCATATTATCAAAATTTCTTGAATGGTTCACATTCTGCTCGACTGTTTTACAGGAGGATGACATGGATGGGATCCACATTGTGGCTTTTGCCGAGGAAGAGGACCCAGGTTTGTCTTCACTAGTTGCATTTTTGTCTTGAACAAATATTAAATCTAAAAACTGAGATAGTAACCATGATAATGAACAATATAATTAGATAAATGAGACAAAATGCAATTTCATACTCGACCAGGACAAGGTTTTTTAAACCTTATTTTTTTATATTTGTGGTTTAACCTAAAGCTACTCAAGAATATGTATTTTAAAAATAGAAAGAACTAGAAGGGCACTTGGTAGAGTGTATACCTCTTCCAAGCCACATATCAACATCAAATCACATGAACCTATGATCATACTAAAGCTGTACACCACATTTCATCAAAATCTGTTCACTACTTTTTGAGTTACATTGGGAACAGATAAAAAAAAAAATACTGGATGTACATACATATCCAGATTTGCATCAAAGTCTTATCAATTGTTCCTTGGCCCATTGGCCACCTTTCTGGAAAATTTTGTCAAAATCCGTTCACTACTTTTTGAGCTACATTGGGAACAAATAAACAAACAAACACACAGAGGTGAAAACATAACCTCCTCCGACAAAGTTGGCGGAGGTAATTTGGTACAAATAACTCTAGAAATGTTTATCTTTTGGAAATAATCTTCATCTGCCCAGCTAACAAATTTCAGCAGGATGTTATTTTAGACACCACTGGTTCCAAGAACAGTGAATTTGTTTTCTGGGCGTTAGAATGTTTTATATAAGATTTATGAACATTCCTACAGCAATGCTGCAACAGTTTCCATCCATCCATTATCTGTAGCCGCTTATCCTGTGCAGGGTCATGGGCAAGCTGGAGCCTATCCCAGCTGACTACGGGCGAAAGGCGGGGTACACCCTGGACAAGTCGCCAGGTCATCACAGGGCTGACACATAGACACAGACAATCATTCACACTCACATTCACACCTACGGTCAATTTAGAGTCACCAGTTAACCTAACCTGCATGTCTTTGGACTGTGGGGGAAACCGGAGCACCCGGAGGAAACCCACGCGGACACGGGGAGAACATGCAAACTCCGCACAGAAAGGCCCCCATCGACCACTGGGCTCAAACCCAGACCTTCTTGCTGTGAGGCAGCAGTGCTAACCACTACACCACCGTGCCGCCCCCGCAACAGTTTCATTTATATGAATGTTAACGCTAACATTTACATAATGTTACTTCAGAAAATTCTCCAACTGTAATAGTATTTACTACAAAAACAAATAAATATAAAAGAAACCATTATTACACCAGATCTTTACAACATTTTAGGGATATAATGTCTGTAATATTTTACATTCTAACCTTAGTACAAGGTATGAAATACACAATAAACTTCATTAGGTAGGTAAATACATTACATTCCAGGCGTTTAGCAGATGCTCTTATCCAGAGCGACATACAACATACCCAGAGCAGCCTGGGGAGCAGTTGGGGGTTAGATGCCTTGCTCAAGGGCACTTCAACCATTCCTGCTGGTCCAGGGAATCGAACCAGCGTCCTTTTGGTCCCAAAGCTGCTTCTCTAACCATGGAAATGCATTGATAACTCATGAGTTGATAACTCATTGATAACTCATGAGTTGGACATCCCAAGGATCTTCATCACTCTTATTATCATATTACAGTTATTTGTTTTTGAATTTATACTAGTCCTGTGTATAACTTTTTCAATGGTTTACTATGTGCATCTGTATTTAATAGAGCACTTCATTTGAGTCCTAGGAGGATGTAAGAGTGGACAATTAATAAGACGAAGGAATTTTGGTAGAATGTCTTTTGGTTGTTTTTTTTTTCCTCATTTACTTTCCATTCTGTACCATATTTAGTGCTTAAACTGCAATAAAGTGAAAAAGTGTTTAAAGGAGATATGCAGAACCATGGCCTAAGTTTTTGTTTATAAATGCCTTGAGACCTAAAGAACAGCACAGGAATAGTTTTAAGCATTAACAATAAATCTAATATAGTAATTTTTACGATTAAAATTATTTCATATAGGTAGCGGTCCGAGTGAATGACCTTGACCTGTGACGTCACAGCAGGAACCCTATCGGTCTCATCACCATTTCCGCTATACTAAAACACGGAGCTGACTGCAACTCCCATCCTCGATTTTGAGCTAATTTATCACCATGCCACGTAGATGTGTTGCTGGTGGGTGCAGCAACATGACAGAAGGTGGATTTACGTTGCATTCACGGCCCAAGAATGTTCAAACTACAAAGATTTGGACACGTTTTGCGAGAAGTTCATGAGCACATTGGGCACCTACGAAGTGGTCTCTCCTCTGCTCTGCACATTTTACTGAAGACTCGTACGAGACCTCTGATCTGTTGAAGAGTGTTGGCTGTAAGCCCGTATTGAAAGAGGGTGCAGTACCAACAATTAAAGGAAAAGAAAACTACAAGAAAAGGAAAGCAAGTTCAGTTGCACCAGTTCTCCCGGAGTGTGAGCCGAGAGTTGTTGCTAAAACCCGGGATGGGACGAGACAGGACAGGACATATTGTTGCTCGGGCAGTGACCTCCCTGCGGTTGTTGCTAAAACCGGTAAAATCCTGTCTTGTCCCGGGTTTTAGTAATTGCCTGAGCCGAGCAGTAATGGCGGAGTACTCGGTATGGAGAAAATGGAGAAAGAGTGGAGCAGCCGTCTGATTTCTCCACTGGATACACGTGCCTCAGCAGCAATATCTCGCCCTTATGTGGAAGAAGCGAATGAACGGAGAACTGAACGAACAACTGAAAGTCAGATTTTTCAAAACAATCGGCCACAGGGTTGGCCTTCAAGAAGCGAGAACACAGACGGGTAAGATGCGACTCTCATTTGGATACAAAACAACAAAAACAACAACACTCGTTGTTTACCTGCATTTAGATTAATACATGTAACTTGTATTGTGTGTTTAAGTTAGCGGTATAAGATTATTTAATTTGCTTCAGAATGTGATTGTCTCAGTTCATCTGATTATTTAATGAGCCTTTTACGTTTTATCAGTGAAAATGCATGCATGTACATGTATGCTGCATAAGTTATAGCACCTATACTGTTTTAATGAGAGTCAACCCACAATCAATGAAGTCAAATCAGTCTTAGTTGAGCCAGTCGGTAACGGGATTTCTTACTTTCACCATACATTTTTATTAATATGACTTTGGTCTATAGCTGTCAAAGGCCTCGGCCTTAAAACCAGTTACCGCTGTGACGTCACGCACTCAGGGCTGGCTGGCTCAGTGGGGCAGCTTGAATGCCAAATTTACTGTCGATTTTAACTCTCAAAAATATATATATATTTATTCCCATTTATGCAGCATACAAGAGTCAAGGATGGAGATGCTATCCACTCAGAAACGTATTTAAAAATAAAGGTTCTGCGTATCTCCTTTAAACTGTAATAAAACATAATACAGTCCAATTAGGATTGAAGAGTGGCTAGTTAAGGAAACTTTGGTTTAATATTTGTCCTTTACCTTTTAATTAGTGATTATAAGCTAATCAAGCATAAAAACTCAGTGGTAAGTGATCACAAACGTGAACCTTTTATTTTAGATGGGTATGAATTCTTGGAGATATTGAAAGACGTGGCCAGAGACAACACCAAGAACCCAGATCTGAGTATCGTCTGGATTGACCCAGATGACTTCCCCTTGGTGAGATGTCTAAAAGTATTGGCATTTATCGGATCCAGTCGCAGTCCATGTTTTGAAATGTGTCCTCTTGTGGCAAAGTTTTACTGCTTTCCTTCTCCACGCAGCTAACTGCCTACTGGGAAAAGACCTTTAAAGTGGACCTGTTCAGACCTCAGATTGGTGTGGTCAACGTGACAGATGTGAGTTGGCTTCAGAACTGTTCATCTATCATGATACAAAGACCACGCATTCATAAATAAGCCACACTTGTGAATGGATAAGGATTAGGGTCAGAACATAAACATGCCACATGAATACAGCTGACGTTCCTCAAGAAGGAGGAGCTTTTCCACAGGCTGGTTCTTTCATATCACCTGGAAATCATGACTACCATCCAGCCAAACATCTTAACAATCTCTAGAGACAACAAGGTTTGGATTCTTTGTCTTAGTGACTTAATGATCCTCTATGATTGTTAATACGTTGGATAACGCTAAACTGCTATTAACATTCACGACGAAATCTGTTTATATGCCATGCTCTTCATCCCAGATCATTAAATAACATAGAAATCCTTAAAGTTGACCTTAAAGGTATACTCCAACATTTTCCCACTTAACCTCTATTCAGTCGATCTGTAGCTTATGGCTGATTACCACAAAGAATCATTTTAGCATGTATCCTAATGTAGTGTTGTAGTCGAGCCACTAAACCTCAAGTCCCCAGTGTTCAAGTTCAAGTCAAGTCATAAAAATTTTTTTGAGTCGAGTCCACTATTGATCCAAGTTGAGTCCGAGTCCAACACTCCAACCGCACCATTTGACGGTGGCTATTTCAGCGTCATTAAAGGAGAACTGAAGGCAAATTTTTTTATTATCAAAGTTCTGTTTATCTCATTTTATTAAATATCGGAATGCATTTCTGACAGCTATTTTGTCACTGCTATAGCAAGTTATGAGTGTTTGAAATACGCTCTGTAATATATCAGTCCATATGTCAAAGCAATGGCCGTAAACGAGATTCGTTGAGACCTGTGCGAGACATCGTAGGACGGAAGTAAAACGTACAGCAGAAATCAAAGTCACCAACATCTGCCAACGTTGTCAAAAGACGCGCACGCCCTCTTTCGAATGCTGACGTGATCAAGCCGGAAGTTTTGTTTGTTTTGAGAGCAATCAGGAAAGTTTGAAAAAAGTAGGCAGTAATCGTCATTTAAACTCATTTTTGTGCAATATTTCATTTGGAAAACAGTTTTCAAAATGGCGGCACTGACACCTGGCTGACACTTCACGTTTTGAAGTCTCGCACAAGTCTCGTGAAGATCGCGCTGATAAGCGACGCCTGCCGTGGACCAAACGAACTAAATTCAGCATGGCTAAAAAACGAATCGGCCGATAAGTCTCATCTCATCTCATTATCTCTAGCCGCTTTATCCTTCTACAGGGTCGCAGGCAAGCTGGAGCCTATCCCAGCTGACTACGGGCGAAAGGCGGGGTACACCCTGGACAAGTCGCCAGGTCATCACAGGGCTGACACATAGACACAGACAACCATTCACACTCACATTCACACCTATGGTCAATTTAGAGTCACCAGTTAACCTAACCTGCATGTCTTTGGACTGTGGGGGAAACCGGAGCACCCGGACGAAACCCACGCGGACACGGGGAGAACATGCAAACTCCGCACAGAAAGGCCCTCACCGGCCCCGGGGCTCGAACCCGGACCTTCTTGCTGTGAGGCGACAGTGCTAACCACTACACCACCATGCTGCCTCGGCCGATAAGTATAATATTTAATTGCAATTAGTTGCCAATACAAGTCACGATATAAGGTTACTAAAACCAAAAACGTAATTGAATAACATGCTAATTAAGAAATAAAGCAAGTTTAAAAATGACTTCAGTTCTCCTTTAACATTAGTTTGTTCCTGAACATGACGTATGAACAGGTGAATGTGCATTCTCTTTGTCAGGGAGTGTGAAGTATTCTGTCAGAGATGGTTGGGAGACGGATGTAAGTGCAGAAGGTGTGTTTATTAATACAAGTGAAGACAGGTAAACAATCCAGAACGGCAATAGGTTGAGCGAGACACAAACAGGCTATCGTAGACTCGGCAGAATCAAAGACGAGAAACAGGAAACCAGGGATCAGGAATCCAAACAAGGAAATAAGGCTCAGTAACATGTCAGCAATGCAACTCAATACTTTGCAAAGTAAATGCGTTTTCACAGTTTTTATATAGGCGTGCTGATTGCGCCTTAATCCTGTGCAGGTGCGAGTCGTTTACGGCGCGCCAGAAAGTCTATCTGATCCACGTGCCAAGGCGTGCAGGTGTCACTCTTGCATGAAATTAGTACAAAAATTAATGTAGATATAAATATCTTATGCCAAAATATTATGGTATGTTACAAAAAATAAAGAAAAAATCCGAGTCCTCGTCTCCAATTTACAAGTCCGAATGCAGTTAATGCATGAGTCTAAGTCCGAGTCATCAGTGATCAAGTCCAAGTCAAGTCACGAGTCCTTAAAATTAGAGCACGAGTTGGACTCGAGTCCGAGTCCTGAACTCGAGTACTGCAAGCCTGTCCTAATGTACTGAGAAAAGGCCAGAAAACCTGTTTCCTAAAAACTCATTTGGAATGGATGTCTGTGGACAGATGTATAATATATCACAGTGTAAGACAAATTCAGAATGATTTTGAATTCAGAATCATCTCATCTCATCATCTGTAGCTGCTTTATCCTGTTCTACAGGGTCGCAGGCAAGCTGGAGCCTATCCCAGCTGACTACGGGCGAAAGGCGGGGTACACCCTGGACAAGTCGCCAGGTCATCACAGGGCTGACACATAGACACAGACAACCATTCACACTCACATTCACACCTACGGTCAATTTAGAGTCACCAGTTAATCTAACCTGCATGTCTTTGGACTGTGGGGGAAACCAGAGCACCCGGAGGAAACCCACGCGGACACGGGGAGAACATGCAAACTCCGCACAGAAAGGCCCTCGCCGGCCACGGGGCTCGAACCCGGACCTTCTTGCTGTGAGGCGACAGCGCTAACCACTACACCACCGTGCCGCCCTGGACTATATTGTACATATTGTAATTCGATCCTACACTGACCATTATAAAGTTATGTTTCAGACGATATGTACTTTATACACTACTCCACAACTGCTCTTAGACTTCCAATGTCAGTGAGATTTGAGCAAACAGATTTTACTTTCTTTTCTCAGAACAAGGAAACGTCTAAATTCTTGTCTGTGGTAAATATATACCGTACACTCACTGGCCACTTTATTAGGAACACCCATCCACGTGTTGTTTGATGCAGTTCTCTAATCAGCCGATCCCTCGACAGCAGCACAATGCATAAAATCACGCAGATACAAATCAAGACCCTCAGTTAATGTTCACGTCAGACATCAGAATGGGAAAAATTGTGATCTCAAAGTGTGACTTTCACTGTGGCATGGGTGTTGGTTTGAGTCAGATGGACTGGTTTGAGTATTTCAGAAACTGCTGATCTCCTGGGGTTTTCACACACAACAGTCTCTAGAGTTTACACAGAATGGTGCGAAAAACAAAAAACACTGAGTGAGCAACAGTTCTGTGGGTGGAAACAAACGTCTTGTTGATAAGAGAGATCAGAGGAAAATGGCCAGATTGGTTCGAGCTGCCAGGAAGGATATACAGTAGTAACTCATAGCAACTCTTTACAACCGTGGTGAGCAGAAAAGCATCTCAGCATGCAACAGCAGAAGGCCACATTGGGTTCCAGTCCTGCCAGCCAAGAACAGGAATCTTAGAATCAAGAACAAGTTCCTATTAAAGTGGCAAGTGAGTGTATGCTGTATGGCACTAATACAGGGGAATGGGATTGACTTGAACAGTGTTGGAGTATTAATGCCTGTAACTGTTGCAGATAAAGAACAGCAAAATAGGAAACGTGTCGTCATTAACCCTCATGTCCCATTGATCCAGGTCATCACTTTTGATCTTGTTGTAGTACAGATATAAAATTCATTTTAATTTACCCAATATATTTGTGTGTGCATGACGTTTGGCAGGCAGACAGTGTGTGGCTGACGATACCTAGTGATGAGACTCTGCCCACAGCTGAGGAGCTGGAGGACTGGATCGAGGACGTCCTCTCAGGGAAGGTCAACACAGAAGATGATGACCTTGATGAAGATGATTTGGATGATGATGATGATGACGAACGCGATGGTGATGATGACAGTGATGACGATGACCGTGATGATGACGACGACGACGATGATGATGATGATGACTGATTGGCAAATATGTCAGAATGATTAGTGTAACTTTGTACGTTTTATACATCTGTTGCAATATTTATAAGTAGAATAAAATCACTTAAGGCAATAATAATAATAATAATAATAATAATAATAATAATAATACAGTTCCACTGGTGCTGATAGGAAATGATTTGTGAAGTGAAAATCAGTCCATGTGTAGACGGGTTTATAAGATTAATAAATACATAAACATGTGATGTAAGGTATGTAGTATATTTCAGTAGAACTGCACGTACCGTATTTCTGTATAAAACTGTTCATTTAGACCCTGATCTGCAAGATGTATCAGTGATCTACTACTTCTTTCAAAATAATTCATATAATCAGAAATTAAACTCGACTATGTGGCGAAGATTGATTTTTTTTATCTGTTTTTTTAAAATCCTTGTGAAGAACTTTCATCACCATAATTATTATTGCAGCTAATTAATGCTATGCAAACACCTCAAGCTAAACCTGAACCTAACCTTAATCCCAGCAACCAAAAAGAAACTGTTTGGCTCTTAGGGTTTTTTAAAAACAAACAAACAAACAAACAAACAAACCATAACCTTTTTTATGGGGACCAGCCACATGTCCCCACAAGGTCAAAACTGTCAGATATTCTAATCCTTGTGAGGACATTTGGTTTAAACCAGTGTTTCTCAACCATTGGGTCGCAGCCCATTAGTGGGCCACAAAGCGCCATTTTGTGGGCCGCAAAAATATTTTTTTTTCAAGTTGAAGCTAATTTTTACTCGTATAATTGCTAGGGGCGGCACGGTGGTGTAGTGGTTAGCACTGTCGCCTCACAGCAAGAAGGTCTGGGTTCGAGCCCCGTGGCCGGCGAGGGCCTTTCTGTGCAGAGTTTGCATGTTCTCCCCGTGTCCGCGTGGGTTTCCTCCGGGTGCTCCGGTTTCCCCCACAGTCCAAAGACATGCAGGTTAGGTTAACTGGTGACTCTAAATTGACCGTAGGTGTGAATGTGAGTGTGAATGGTTGTCTGTGTCTATGTGTCAGCCCTGTGATGACCTGGCGACTTGTCCAGGGTGTACCCCGCCTTTCGCCCGTAGTCAGCTGGGATAGGCTCCAGCTTGCCTGCGACCCTGTAGAAGGATAAAGCGGCTAGAGATAATGAGATGATGAGATAATTGCTAGGTTGCATCCGATGTCACATCCGCCTCATTAAGCTACGGTCACACTGCAGCTCACGATGCTTTGCAATGGGTTATCTATGAAAATGAGGCATTTTGATGGCGATATACACGTGAGCTAAAAGTTGTGGTCACACAGCACGCGAACACTTGACTGTCGCGCCTTTGCGTGCTTGAGTCTGGCGCAGCTCACAGAGCGTGTCGTGTGCGCGCTTGGGACCCAGTCGTTATAGGAAACATCTGATACTGATTTGAGTGCAAACTAGCACGCACAGATATGGAAGCTGTTTTCATACAGATTTTGCGAAGTATTATCATTATCACGGTCATGTTTGTTTCTAGCCATGCTTATCACGCTGTTTATAACTCTGCTTTCTGTTTTGCTTTTGTAAAAATAAAAAAAAAACACCTGGAAGATGCTCTAGACACTTACAGTAATGCTTTTATGGCTGAGGACTACAGTTGACCTGCTAACTCTCAGACTGCAGTTGTCATAAACAGTTTTGAACTCGAGTTTCCATCAATGAACAGTTTATAACTTCAACAAAACAGACTTCATGTTAAAACTATAATGAATTTCCTGGTTGCATAGTTATACTTTGTGACTCTATAGGACACAGTTATAGAAGCAAGTTATTTACAATCACGTTGTCTGTTATCACCCAAATGAGGATGGGTTCCCTTTTGAGTCTGGTTCCTCTCTAGGTTTCTTTCTCATGTCGTCTGAGGGAGTTTTTCCTTGCCACCGTCGCCACAGGCTTGCTCATTGGAGATAGATTAGGGATAAAATTAGCTCGTGTTTAAAGTCTTTAATTCTCTGTAAAGCTGCTTTGTGACAATGTCTGTTGTTAAAAGCGCTATACAAATAAACTTAACTTAAATATCACACCTGCTAATAAACACTCTTCCTGCACTTAGATCCGTCTACCGCTGTCTATCTTATAGTGTCCTGATCCTCAGATCCTTACCCCAGCCACATATGAAAAGTTGTACTCCTCCATGCTCTTCCAGGGTTTCATCTGTGTGTCTGTGTAGAACGATGTCTGCAGCACCAGGGAGTTTGAGATGTTGGGGAACTCAATGGATGGGTAATTTTCCAACTCATAGGAAAAAATCCTTCTTTGTTAGCGTGTAAGGATCTAATCCCATTGAGTGGTTTCTATATCCACTTCTTTTGAGTGTACTTCTTGGTTTTAATAACTTGCTTGTTTGCTGTACACAAACATGGCAATAAGTTCTTGTGTTAATGGACCAGACTCCACTTTTGGATCATTAACCCCTTTTGACTGAGAATGACTCGCATGCATGGTTTGGCTTCTGGCACATCCATACAGTTTTAAATACAACACCTACACTTAAAAACAGTTTGGTTTTATTGCATTTATTTAATTCCTGGGCTCCCATCTGTAACAGGGAGTGATGTTGCATCCCATTAATACACTTTACAATAGATTGTTACGGTAGATTCTAAGAGAAAAGATGAGCCAAAAATAATTGGGGATCTTTTTTAATGGGCCCCGACTTGTTACAAGTGTGAATCAAAGCAGAAAAGGCTGAGAACCCCTGGCCTAACCAAACGATATAAAAACATGCTCCCTTACACAAGCACATACACGTATGCACTTCTAGAAAGTCTCGGAAACTCATCTCATCTCATTATCTCTAGCCGCTTTATCCTGTTCTACAGGGTCGCAGGCAAGCTGGAGCCTATCCCAGCTGACTACGGGCGAAAGGCGGGGTACACCCTGGACAAGTCGCCAGGTCATCACAGGGCTGACACATAGACACAGACAACCATTCACACTCACATTCACACCTACGGTCAATTTAGAGTCACCAGTTAACCTAACCTGCATGTCTTTGGACTGTGGGGCAAACCGGAGCACCCAGAGGAAACCCACGCGGACACGGGGAGAACATGCAAACTCCACACAGAAAGGCCCTCACCGGCCACGGGGCTCGAACCCGGACCTTCTTGCTGTGAGGTGACAGTGCTAACCACTACACCACTGTGCCGCCCAGTCTTGGAAACTCTTCTCTGGAAATAGAAAAACACTGTTCATACAATAGGCAGTGTAGTCTAATATTATGTATGTGTAGTGCGTGTGTGTGTGTGGTTTGGTTTTCAACATTTCTACAGGGCTTTCAAGCATAATTAGGTATCTGCTAGTGATTAGATGCTCCACGTACCCTGTCCTCTGAAAAGTTTCATGTTAATATAATGTTAAATCCGTGAGTTGAAAGCAGATCTTTGTAGTGGGAAGCACGACCTCGATTGCTACTTGTACAGAAACCTTAAACTGTGCCTAAGTAAAGGGGATAAACATGATTCATACATGTTTGTTCTAGATTACTCACCATTACCTCCTCATAAAAATCCTCCCATCTCTAATTTACGGTTTGGAGGTTGAAAGTCAGGCATGTGACTAAACATCTGACATCATATTTGATGAAGACTTTGAGAATCTCCGATCCCACGCGAAGTCTAACGTACTAATCTTATTAGTATATTGTCCTGGTATCTAAAAGAGAGCTGTATCTAGTGTCTACTACTCTCTTTAGCTTACACTCAGGCAAAGTTTTGCAAGAGGACAAAAGGAAATTTCATTTCTGTAAGGAATAAAACATGACAGGACCAACACAATCATCGTGATATCAAGAAACGGATTAAATCAAAAGCTGTCTGTCGTAAATACTTATTGATTGTTAGAAAGCACTAACGCCCGAGAGTCCTTCTATAAATGTTAAAAAAAATCTCCTTTCACAAAGCTTTACGATCAATAAGTACGTTAAATTGTATTAAATAACTAGAAAAGCGGGCGGCACGGTGGTGTAGTGGTTAGCGCTGTCGCCTCACAGCAAGAAGGTCCGGGTTCAAGCCCCGGGGCCGGCGAGGGCCTTTCTGTGCGGAGTTTGCATGTTCTCCCCGTGTCCGCGTGGGTTTCCTCCAGGTGCTCCGGTTTCCCCCACAGTCCAAAGACATGCAGGTTAGGTTAACTGGTGACTCTAAATTGACCGTAGGTGTGAATGTGAGTGTGAATGGATGTCTGTGTCTATGGCTACGTTTACATTACGTCGAATCAGCGGATCATCAGATTAACGTTCTTAAAACGATTCGCGTTTACACTAAAACCGTTAGCCGTGCACACAGCAACACCAATACGCGGATACGCTCGGCTCCGCAGGCATCCTGCGCTCCAAATCACTCCGCCCTGAACAGCGAGTGCCCTCTGGAGGGTGCGCACTCCGGCCCTGCGCAGCTCACAGAGCGCGCGAGTGAAGTGAACAAGCCACGATTCGGGACTGAGCCGCTGTGTGTGAGATCCCAGCGCATATCACTTATTACTTGCAAGTGGAAGGATGGCAAGCCTAAAGACAATCATAACTACACAATGGGCAGTATTTGCATCAGTATTTGCAGTATTTTCATACTTTTATACTCTTTAATGAAAGGTGATACAAGGCGGAAGTCTGCGCCGTTTTTCAGCAGTCGCGTCACATGACCAACGCCAGCGAATCAGGAAGGTGGATGTCACAGTGACGTTGTCCAATGAGACGCCAGCTAGAGCTCAGCACAGCGTATTCGCGTATTCTCAATGTTTACACAGCACCGGAGCTGATACGATCTAGATTGAATACGTGGACGCTGGCGGATTCCCGTTTCCCCGCTTTTTCAGGGGGGTTAATGTAAACGGACAGTGCATCCGCGAAGAAAACGAGACAGATACGGTCTAGTGTAAACGTAGCCTGAGTGTCAGCCCTGTGATGACCTGGCGACTTGTCCAGGGTGTACCCTGCCTTTCGCCCGTAGTCAGCTGGGATAGGCTCCAGCTTGCCTGCGACCCTGTAGAACAGGATAAAGCGGCTAGAGATAATGAGATGAGATAACTAGAAAAGCACTCGGAGAGCGCAGACCTCCGCCAAGAATCCTTTAAAAAAATCTGGGATCCAGAAGGTGATCCAGATCACCGCCAAAATTTAATGGATTGTTACTTGTGCCCAGTCACACCTCTGGAAAAAATTTCAGAGCAATCCGTTCATTACTTTTTCCGTAATGTTGCTAACAGACAAACCAACAAACAAACAAACCAACGCTACCGAAAACATAACTGTGGCAGCGGGGGCGTGGTCTAGCATCGGTCTGTGACAGGAGGGCGGAGTTGGTGAAGTTAAGTGGCAGAATCACTACACCTGTTGTTAATTAATGTGTTTGTGTGTCTTCCCAGTGACCGCACCCTATTTAAGGAGAGAGAGCGAGAGCAGAGGGAGCTCTCTCTCCCTAACCAGATGACTTATGTGTGTGTATGCGTATGGCTGGGAGAGTGTGGTTTTGCGACTGAATAGTGCAAATAAAAAGAGTTTTTGGAACTCAGCTCTGTCCTGCCGTCCTTCTGTGCTCCACCCACCTACATGGACTGCTACAGTGGTGCCGAAACCCGGGAGCCGAGCACAGAAGACAACAGCCCCATGGAATCCTCCACCTTCGCCGACCTGATCCACGCCCTCGCCACGGCCCAACAGAGCTAGCACCAGGCGCTGCTCGCCCTCCGAAAGGAGCAAGAACAACGGTTCGAGGCCCTGGTGCTGGCGCAACAGGAAGATCGTCGGGCGTTCCGGCACCTCCTCGTGTCGTTTGCGTTTGGCCAGCAGCTCCGGGATGCCTGCTGGCAGTGGTTGAGGGCTGACAGTTGCAATGCCGAGGGACTCATCAACCAGGTGGTACTGGAACAGTTCGTCGCGCGTTTACCAGCGGGAACCGCAGAGTGGGTCCAGTGCCACCGCCCGGCGTCGCTGGATCAGGCAATCGAGCTGGCGGAGGATCATCTGGCGGCTGTCCCGGCGGCAGGACAACAGATGGCATCTTCTCTTCTCTCCTCTTCTCTCTCTCTCTCCCCCTCCTCCTGTGTCCCGTCCTCTCCCCGTTCCCCCACTGCGGAGGCGGGGGCCGGCACCACCCCAGCCGGCCCACCGCACCCGCGGTGCCCTCCCGTTTCTCCCTTCTGTGTCTGTCTCTCCCCCACCTCAGGTGAGTGAGCCCCAGATCACCGGTGCAGAGGGAAAGCCCGGGCCGGTTTGCTGGCACTGCGGGGAGCCGGGCCACCTTCAACAGCAGTGCACGGCGATGGAGGTGAGCGTGGTGGTTCGGATCCCCGATGCGCCAGAGGCCGACCTCAATCGGGCCGGAGCGTATCGCATACCGGTGAGTATCCAAGGGGCTACATATCAGGCGTTGGTGGATTCTGGTTGTAATCAGACCTCAATTCGCCAAAGCCTGGTTCAAGATGAGGCATTGGGGGGAGCACAAGGGGTGAAGGTGTTGTGTGTGCACGGGGATGTTCACCGCTACCCTTTGGTGTCGGTCCACATTATTTTCAGAGGGGAAAAATTTATAGTGAAGGCGGCGGTTAATCCTCGCCTTACCCACTCTTTAATTTTGGGGACTGATTGGCCGGGATTTCGGGGTTTAATGACACGCCTAGTCAAGAGTGGGTCCTGCCATTTGACAGGGGGAGGTCCCGGTGTCGCTTTGGCGGGAGCAGCTGTCACAGAGCCGTCTACGTCATCTCCGTGTCAGAGTGAGGAGCCACCGGCTCCTCCTCTCTCTATTGGGGAATCCCTTGCGGATTTTCCATTAGAGCAGTCGCGAGACGAGACTCTGCGGCATGCGTTTGACCAAGTGAGAGTAATCGATGGTCAAACGCTCCCGCCGAACGCCACCCCATCCTTCCCTTACTTCTCGATTATGAAGGATAGATTATACCGAGTGACGCAGCTTTTAATTCCGAAGAGCCGCCGGGAATTGGTATTCCAGGCGGCTCACTTTAATCCCATGGCTGGACACTTAGGGCAGGATAAAACACTAGCCCGAATAATGGCCCGATTCTATTGGCCGGGGATTCGCGGTGATGTCCATAGGTGGTGTACGGCGTGCCGCGAATGCCAGTTAGTAAATCCAGCGGCCATTCCAAAAGCGCCTTTGAGCCCTCTACCGTTAATCGAGACCCCGTTCGAAAGAATTGGGATGGATCTCGTCGGGCCATTAGATCGGTCAGCACGAGGGTACCGCTTTATATTAGTTCTGATGGACTATGCAACGTGATACCCAGAAGCCATGCCTCTTCGCAATATCTCAGCACGCAGTATTGCGGAGGCGCTCTTCTGCGTCATCTCCTGAGTTGGAATCCTGAAAGAGATTCTGACTGATCAAGGCACCTCGTTTATGTCACGAACACTGAACGAATTATATGGGTTATTAGGTATTAAGCCGATCCACACCAGCGTGTATCACCCACAAACGGACGGTTTAGTGGAACCGTTTAATCGCACCCTTAAAAACATAATTAAAAAATTTGTAAGTGAGGACGCGCGTAACTGGGATAAATGGCTCGAACCCTTGCTCTTTGCAGTACGAGAGGTCCCCCAAGCCTCCACGGGGTTCTCCCCGTTTGAATTATTATATGGGCATAAGCCGCACGGCATTTTAGACGTGCTGCAAGAAAATTGGGAGGAGGGACCTTCACCAAGCAAAAATGAAATTCAATACGTTATTGACCTGCGCGCAAAACTCCACACACTCACACACCTAACCCAGGAGAATTTGCGGCAGGCCCAAGAACGGCAAACCCGCCTGTATGACAAGGGTACGCGCCTTAGAGAGTTTGCACCAGGAAAGAAAGTACTCGTACTGTTGCCCACATCGAGCTCTAAATTAGTCGCCAAGTGGCAAGGACCCTTTGAGGTCACACGGCGAGTCAGGGACGTCGACTATGAGGTGAAGCGAACGGACAGGGGTGGGGCGCTACAGATTTACCACCTCAACCTACTCAAACTCTGGAACGAGGAGGTCCCCGTGGTGTTGGTATCGGTGGTTCCGGAGAAGGCGGAGCTGGGGCCGGAGGTTCAAAAAGGAACATTAGCATCACGTCCCTCTCCGGTCCCCTGTGGAGACCACCTCTCCCCGACCCAACTCGCGGAGGTTGCCCAGTTGCAGACCGAGTTTTCGGACGTGTTCTCACCCCTGCCCGGCTGCACTAACCTCATAGAGCACCACATTGAGACGCCCCCGGGGGTGGTAGTGCGTAGCCGCCCTTACAGGTTACCCGAACACAAGAAAAAGGTGGTTCGGGAAGAACTCGAGGCCATGCTCGAAATGGGCATCGTCGAGGAGTCCCACAGTGACTGGAGCAGCCCGGTGGTCTTGGTACCCAAGGCCGACGGGTCGGTCCGGTTCTGTGTGGACTATAGGAAAGTCAACGCGGTGTCTAAATTCGATGCGTACCCAATGCCTCGTATTGATGAGTTGCTCGATCGGCTAGGCACGGCTCGTTTTTACTCGACACTGGATTTAACAAAGGGTTATTGGCAGATCCCCTTGACTCCATTATCCCGTGAAAAAACGCCCTTTTCCACACCGTTCGGCTTACACCAATTTGTCACACTTCCTTTTGGGCTGTTTGGGGCGCCCGCTACGTTTCAGCGGCTGATGGACAGGGTCCTCCGCCCCCACGCCACCTATGCGGCCGCGTACTCAGACGATATCATTATTTATAGTAATGACTGGCCGCGGCACCTACAACACCTGAGGGCCGTCCTTAGGTCGCTGAGGCGGGCGGGTCTCACGGCCAACCCGAAGAAGTGTGCGATTGGGCGGGTGGAAGTACGGTATCTGGGCTTCCACTTGGGCAACGGGCAGGTGCGTCCCCAAATTAACAAGACTGCAGCGATTGCGGCCTGCCCGAGGCCCAAGACCACAAAGGGGGTGAGACAGTTCCTGGGACTGGCTGGCTATTATCGTAGGTTTATACCTAATTATTCGGACGTCACCAGCCCGCTGACTGATCTGACTAACAAGGGGGCACCAGATCCGGTCCAGTGGACGGAGCAATGCCAGCGGGCTTTTTCTAAGGTTAAGGCTGCACTGTGTGGGGGGCCACTTTTACACTCCCCTGACTTTTCTCTCCCCTTTATGTTGCAGACGGATGCGTCGGACAGAGGGCTGGGGGCCGTTTTGTCCCAGCAGGTGGAGGGGGAGGATCGCCCCGTCTTGTACATTGGTCACAAGCTGTCGGTGCGTGAGGGTCGCTACAGTACCATTGAGAAGGAGTGCCTGGCGATCAAGTGGGCGGTCCTCGCCCTCCGGTACTACCTGCTGGGACGCCCTTTCACCCTCTGTTCGGACCACGCACCCCTCCAGTGGCTCCACCGCATGAAGGATGCCAATGCGCGGATCACCCGTTGGTATCTGGCACTCCAACCCTTTACCTTCAAGGTGATCCACAGGCTGGGGGTGCAGATGGTCGTGGCAGACTTCCTCTCCCGTCAAGGGGGGGGGGGAGGGGGGGAGTCGGCTACCCGGCCTGAGTCGGGCAGTGGGGGTATGTGGCAGCGGGGGCGTGGTCTAGCATCGGTCTGTGACAGGAGGGCGGAGTTGGGGAAGTTAAGTGGCAGAATCACTACACCTGTTGTTAATTAATGTGTTTGTGTGTCTTCCCAGTGACCGCGCCCTATTTAAGGAGAGAGAGCGAGAGCAGAGGGAGCTCTCTCTCCCTAACCAGATGACTTATGTGTGTGTATGCGTATGGCTGGGAGAGTGTGGTTTTGCGACTGAAAAGTGCAAATAAAAAGAGTTTTTGGAACTCAGCTCTGTCCTGCCGTCCTTCTGTGCTCCACCCACCTACATGGACTGCTACAATAACCTCCTTGCATACATGTCAACCTATACAGAATGTTCGTATTTTATACGGATTTGATTCAATAAACATAGTATACGGGCGTACAAATAAAGTTATACGGATTCTTTAAAAAAACTTCAATATTTATTTAGAGCTATAATCAATTCCCACCATGATAAAAGAGCGCGTAACATTTACAAACGTACTGTACACCACAGAAAGCACAGACAGCCAGTAAAGAGTCTTATGAAATCGCGCGTTATCTTGTGGTAGCAAGACTTCGTTCCACTTTTGATCATGCGCACGCCGCATTGTGAGAATCCTGCCAACCGGAAAGTAACATTTTGTTTGAAACGCGTATTTCCACCTGAGCGACTTTCAGTAGCGACTGAAAAGATTCTGAACGGGCACTCCGGCAAGATCAACACAGACACTTGCTGTGACATGCAGCCTCGTGAGGTATTGGTGCAGAGCGCTAAAAAAGCTGTCATGGAGTACAATTCAGAACATTAGAGTGACACTTTGTGTTTTTGTCAAACATTGGAGCTTTGTATTCATTCTGAAGGTTTATTGTTATTAATATTGAATAAAAAGTAACTGGGATACATCATTGTTAATTATCATTCAAATTTTAGGTAAATTATTTTAATTTGCATCTTATACGGATTTTATAAGGGAAATACGGATTTTGGAGGTTGGTTATACAGGTTTGGTTGACCAAAGGTTGACATGTATGTCCTTGGCGGAGGTAACTAGATCCCCAGATGCTGTAGTGTAACTGTGCTGACAGTGTGATCACAATTCAGAAACAACGAGTAAGCTAGCATATTGTTAGTTGCTAGCTAAAAACGTGTGCTCTTTTTGAAGGATAAAGGACTGCTAGCTAGCCAGCTACCGATTGAAGATTAAAACTTACAATGCCTGGTCACTTCCAGTGTGTGTCTGCTCGATGTATTTAGTCTTATTTGGCTTGTCTCATCTCATCTCATTATCTCTAGCCGCTTTATCCTGTTCTACAGGGTCGCAGGCAAGCTGGAGCCTATCCCAGCTGACTACGGGCGAAAGGCGGGGTACACCCTGGACAAGTCGCCAGGTCATCACAGGGCTGACACATAGACACAGACAACCATTCACACTCACATTCACACCTACGCTCAATTTAGAGTCACCAGTTAACCTAACCTGCATGTCTTTGGACTGTGGGGGAAACCGGAGCACCCGGAGGAAACCCACGCAGACACGGGGAGAACATGCAAACTCCACACTCCACTCCCTCGCCGGCCCTGGGGCTCGAACCCGGACCTTCTTGCTGTGAGGCGACAGCGCTAACCACTACACCACCATGCCGCCGTATCCATATCATATATGACATATCTGTCGGAAGATTTCACAGCTCTGACCGCAAATTAATATTGCAAGATTCCTGGTGTGACTCATATGAACTCGGAACATGCTGAGAAAGGAAAAAGCTCAAGCCCCATTGTTCATACAAATGTTTATTTCATACAAATGTGTGTTGTGAGCTTCGAAACATTTATTACAACATAACATCAGGTATATAAATGTTGGCTTTTCAGAGTAACAGGTGAAGAGTGCCAGCCGTAACCGAAGAGGAGGAATGACTTCATTATGCATGTATACAGTATAAATACAAGCACACTGTGTAAAAACAGAGGCACGGTCACATTGTAAGAGAGAGAGGTTCATAGAAAGTACACCAGTGATCATCAATATCTATTAAAAAAATGCTTGTTTTTTGCAAGGAGGATCTTTTGCTGTTTATGAGCAGTACAAAAATAACATTTGCACAGTTTCTTTAAGTGGCAGAAAAATACTGTACAAAACTAAGGTGGAACAAGAGAAAAATCAATATCATATTAGAAGATATAATTAATAATTAAGCAGGTCAGTGGGAGGCTGATGCGTTTAGTGATCTGTCCTAGAGAGTGGCAAGTGTCTGTGACGTTTTGTTATTATTTAAAGGCAGATCATAAAAAATTTATAATGCTTTGAGGCTCCGTGGAAAAAGTGAAAGTACATGCATGTTAATCTTGTTCCAAAACGGCATTCCTAAGTTTACCGTCAGACTCGAGAGCTGCTTTCACACTTGGTGTTTTCTTTCTCAGTTTGCCAGCGCACATTTCAGTGCATTCATACTCGCAAAGAGCAATGCGGCAGGCGATACGGAGTCAAGCGACAGAATGACAAACGATATCTGGATTGAGACTTTTCTCAGTTCTGTGCAAATTAGGTTTAGGTCTCATTCAAACACACTGATTGGCCAAAAGTATGTGGACACCCAACAAATCACACTTCCTGTTCCAGATTTAGTCCTGCTTTGCTGTTGTAATATCCTCCTCTTTTCTGAGAAGGCTTTCCGACAGATTTTAGAGATTGGCTGGTGCGATTCAGTCACAAGAGCATTAATGAGGTCAGACACCGATGTCAGTGCGAAGCGGCCTGGGGTTCAGGAGGTTAAAGGTGTCCAGTGGGGCTGAGATCAGGGCTCTGTGCAGACCACTTGAGTTTTTCTCGTCCAACCTTGGCACAGACATGTCTTCATGGAGCTTCAGTGGCACTGTCCTGCTGGAACATGTTTAGGTTTCTTAGTTCCAGTGAAAGGAAATCTACAGTACAACATGCAAAGACACTCTATACAACTGTGTCCTTCCAGCATTATGGCATCAGTTTGGAGAAGAAGCATATACAGTGGTGCTTGAAAGTTTGTGAACCCTTTCGAATTTTCTATGTTTCTGCATAAATATGACCGAAAACAACATCAGATTTTCACACAAGTCCTAAAAGTAGATAAAGAGAACCCAGTTAAACAAATGAGACAAAAATATTATACTTGCTCATTTATTTATTGAGGAAAATGATCCAATATTACATATCTGTGAGTGGCAAAAGTATGTGAACCTTTGCTTTCAGTATCTGGTGTGACCCCCTTGTGCAGCAATAACTGCAACTAAACGTCTCCGGTAACTGTTGATCAGTCCTGCACACCGGCTTGGAGGAATTTTAGCCCATTCCTCCGTACAGAACAGCTTCAACTCTGGGATGTTGGTGGGTTTCCTCACATGAACTGCTCGCTTCAGGCCCTTCCACAACATTTCGATTGGATTAAGGTCAGGACTTTGACTGGGCCATTCCAAAACATTCACTTTATTCTTCTTTAACTTCTTTGGTAGAACGAGTTGCGTGCTTAGGGTCGTTGTCTTGCTGCATGACCCACCTTCTCTTGAGATTCAGTTCATGAACAGATGTCCTGACATTTTCCTTTAGAATTGACTGGGATAATTCAGAATTCATTGTTCCATCAATGATGGCAAGCCGTCCTGGCCCAGATGCAGCAAAACAGGCCCAAACCATGATACTACCACCACCATGTTTCACAGATGGGACAAGGTTCTTATGCTGCAATGCAGTGTTTTCCTTTCTCCAAACATAACATTTTTCATTTAAACCAAAAAGTTCTATTTTGGTCTCATCCATCCACAAAACATTTTTCCAAATCGCCTTCTGGCTTATCCACATGATCTGTAGCAAACTGCAGACGAACAGTAATGTTCTTTTTGGAGAGCAGTGGCTTTCTCCTTGCAACCCTGCCATGCACACCACTGTTGTTCAATGTTCTCCTGATGGTGGACTCATGAACATTAACATTAGTCAATGTGAGAAAGGCTTTCAGTTGCTTAGAAGTTACCCTGGGGTCCTTTGTGGCCTCACCGACTATTACATGCCTTGCTCTTGGAGTGATCTTTGTTGGTTGACCACTCCTGGGGAGGGTAACAATGGTCTTGAATTTCCTCCATTTGTACACAATTTGTCTGACTGTGGATTGGTGGAGTCCAAACTCTTTAGAGATGGTTTTGTAACCTTTTCCAGCCTGATGAGCATCAACAACGCTTTTTCTGAGGCCCTCAGAAATCTCCTTTGTTCGTGCCATGATACACTTCCACAAACATGTGTTGTGAAGATCAGACTTTGATAGATCCCTGTTCTTTAAATAAAACAGGGTGCCCACTCACACCTGATTGTCATCCCATTGATTGAAAACACAATGACTCTAATTTCTCCTTCAAATTAACTGCTAATCCTAGAGGTTCACATACTTTTGCCACTCACAGATGTGTAATATTGGATCATTTTCCTTAATAAATAAATGAGCAAGTATAATATTTTTGTCTCATTTGTTTAACTGGGTTCTCTTTATTTACTTTTAGGACTCGTGTGAAAATCTGATGATGTTTTAGGTCATATTTATGCAGAAATATAGAAAATTCTAAAGGGTTCACAAACTTTCAAGCACCACTGTATGGGTGTGATGGTCGGGCGTCCATATACTTTTGGCCATACGGTGTATTTTATGCAACTGTAATATGGTCGTATTTAGAGTTTATAATTTTTTTCCCCCCATTGCAACCAAATGCTTGCAAAAGTAAAGACTGATCAGGTAGCGTGAGCGCCAGGACAGAAACACAGTCTTGTTGGTTACCGAATACAGAGATGTACACCCACCATAATGCTGTTGAATTCTTGAATCTGTTGAAGTCAGATGTTGTTGATACATTTATAGAAGGAAACTTGAGAGGCAAACCTGTTTATTTACGTTGTGCTGCATTTTTTTTTTGTCTTAACTTTACGAGAGAAAAGAGAAACAGAGGTTGCTGACGGAATGTCTGTTTATAGCTGCTATAACAAGTGACATCAGGAAATTTGATACCTTTGTTTTCTTGGTGTTTCATACATTAAAGCTAGACGGTCTTTTGATTTCATAAAACCGGTGAAATTTAGTTCTCTCTGAAATTTGGTCATTGTGATAGAGGTTTATTTCTGTAATATCTAAAAAAAAAAAAACCAGGCCATTCTATGGTTGGGAAGTTATTTCATTTGAGGGGATTCCTGAGCAAATAATGTGCATGAAATCGCTTGCTTCGCGCAGTCAAGCAGACAGAGGAAGTCCGTGTGCTCATGTGCAGATTTTCCTTTTGGCGTCGTCTTCTTTTGGGTTTTACGGTAGCTGGCATCCAGTGTTGCATTACTAAAATCTACAGGTTTACTTTGACCGTGCACTGACAGTTCCATCATTTTGTCGTGAAACAAACAGCTGATCACACCGAGGTGCTCGCTGACCACTGATATTTATTCGTTTGGTCCTGTGTTTCCTTTCCTTCGCAACATAACGTCTTTTCTTCTCGCTTTCCGTTATTGTAGTCGGTCTTTGTGAATGAAACGTGACACTCATGTCCTCCATTTTTCTCTCCTGTTTCGAATTTGTATCCCACAATGCCTTGCGCAAACAGGGAAAGCCCACCACGTGATGCATGACATAGTATCTTGAATTGTGTCATGGTGAAGCAGGAAAAAATAGCAGAGAATTTAGGGCCACGTGGCCCTAAATTCATTAATTGTTCTATTTAAAAAAACGTAATAAAATTTGAAGTCTGTGATTCGAATTCAGTAGCTTTCAGTCCACTAAACAAAAATAAATGGGTGTCTGGGGAAATCCGTTTTATGACCTAAACTTGAAAAATCTGAAAGGCAGTCTAGCTTTAAACGTAACTATAAATGGATAAAGGATAACTGTCACTCTAATAAAATACAAAAATGCATAGGTTTGTCATTTCAATGTGTAATTTCAAGCCAGCCTCCTTTTCACAATAGTTAGGCTAAATAAATGAGAAATGAATCTAATCTTCGTGTATAAATCCAGATAAATAAGATAAGTAATATAATTGGCAGAAGCTGTAAGAGCCGTGTTATGGTTAGAGCGTGCATGTTGCATGAATTGCTCGTTGATAATCCAATACAAAGGGCACTCTGGACAGATTTGACTCTCGGAAACAAACACCTAGTGTGAAAGCAGCTTTAGTGATAAAAATGAAAAAAAAAAAATTCTGAAGCTATAATAATATGAGCAAGGGTATAACAGTATTGTAAATTATTTCAATGTGCAGTGCATCATTATGCTACACAAGACTCTATCAAATAGAGTAGCAGAAAACATGTTAACAATCTGCTAAAGTAGCCTCCACAACAATCTTATGTGAGTAACGCTATACAGTAAGGTTCCTTAATAACCCGGTAACAATGCACGAGCAAGTCATTAACACAGGTAGTAACAGCGATCTGAAAAAATAAAACGTGTTATGTTAAAACATGTGACGGATAGTTTAAGGCAGCAAGAATATTTGAGCCTTTTGAGTATTTGGTAAATTAACCTAATGTCGTGCAAACCCACTGAAAAAGGATTAATTTACGAGCCAAAAAGGGGCCTTTTTTATTACCTCGGCCAAAGCAGTTACGTTTTTGGTGCAGTTTGTTTGTCTGTAAGAAGGATTGCACAAAACCTACTGAGCCGAATTCCATGACAGTTGGTGGAAGCATGTAGCATGGGACAAGGGAGAATCTATTCAATTTTGGAGCGGATCCGAGTCACGGGGCGGCTCCATGAGTTTATTTTCACTTTCGTAAATGTTTTGAGATGTGTCATTTAGACTTGGTGGAAATCTGCAGTCAAAAATGCCATACATGTGAAAAATCCATGTGAAAAACATAGCCAGTGTAGAAATACGATAACTCCATATTACAATCCACATTCACAGGTATCAGTAATCCTCCGGGATACACATGTAGGCACGTCATTCTAATAGTTTTGGAAATATAGTTTCCAGATGTATAAAGTGGTTGCAGGTGCAGATTTCCATATAATAAAAGAATGGATTGTTGTCCGGCAGCACGGTGGTGTAGTGGTTAGCGCTGTCGCCTCACAGCAAGAAGGTTCTGGGTTCGAGCCCAGTGGCCTTTCTGTATGGAGTTTTCATGTTCACCCCGTGTCTGCGTGGGTTCGCTCTAGTTTCCCTCACAGTCCAAAGACATGCAGGTTAGGCTAATTGGTGGTGCTAATGTGAGCGTGAATGATTGTTTGTGTCTATATGTCAGCCCTGTGATGACCTGGCAACGTGTCCAGGGTGTACCCCGCCTCTTGCCCATAGTCAGCTGGGATAGGCTCCAGCTTGCCCGTGACCCTGCACAGGATAAGCGGCTACAGATAATGGATGGATGGATGGATGGATGGATGGATGGATTATTGTCCTTGGCAGAGGTCTGCGCTCTTCGAGTGCCTTTTTAGTTGATTACTAGTATTCTATTGCAAGTTAGTCTACAAGTCTATGATGTAAATTTCAGCTATTGTTTTCATCATTAGTGTTTTTTGCAGGCTGCATTAATATGGTTGTTCCTGCTTGTTGAATTAGTTTATCTATCTATTTCTCCATCATAAATATCCTTTGTCTGATGTTGTACCCCAGCACTGGGTACATTCTTTAATCGGATTGGCCAGAGGAAGCTGACTAATTTCATCAGCTCTGACAATAACCAATCACAGGTTTATATTAATGTACTCACTCTTTCTAATACGTTATTGTTTCCATAATAACTTAAACAGTATGGTGGAGGCTTTACATTACCAGATTTTAAAAAATGTGTGTAATGATTAATATGCCGATCTTTTTGTGAGATGTTTATTTAGCCTTTTTGGAAGGAGTCTCCAGTGTCAGCACTTTGTAACAGTAGGTGGTGTAGATGTAACTTTAAGGTTCATAACAGTCTCCAGCAAAGAGGGCTTTCATTTCAGGGTGTCATGATAAGTTGAATGTTTTTATTCTTATTAACTTCAAAAGAAAAAAATAGATAGGTAGGTTATGGAGCGACCATTTATAGCTGCAATAATGTTAGCATTAACCGGAAAGATGTTGTTTCACGGATATTCCACAGCAGGAAATACAACCTTAAAAGTACAGCATACCATTCGATAATAAATAAGCATTTTTTTAATCACTGGCAAATCACCGTGGTATAAGATGAATGAAATAATTTGGGATGTGCTGTAACTGGAAAATAATGAACTGCTCTCAGATAAGCCAATGGGTTACTAAGGAACCTTATTGTAAACAGTGTTAGCTTGTATCGCTTTATACCAAAAACTATTGTCAGTAACAGCGTTGAGAGCGTAAGCTCGAAACAGCCTCCAAACTTGGCCACCATAAACTACACTTCCCACGAACCACAGCGCCCTCTGTCTCCAGCCTGTTAAGTACACCTATCACTCATTTCCGCCTTAATCAGCTCCGCTACTTAAACTCCACTCTCGCTCACATTCAATGAAATATTGTTCAGTGTTTATTTCCTGTTGTACCGAGCCGTTTACTTTCTGTCTGCCAGTTCGCTATTCAACCTTTGCTTACATTTTCCCCGACTCATCTCTTAGTCTCACCTCCGAAATTCCATTTGTCGATCGACTGACCTCCGCCTGTCTCTTTGACCACGATTCTAGTCTGCTGTTTTGGCTTCGTCTGCAGTTTGCTTCTTCCTGTCAGGGTGTAGGCACTTATGGAGAAGCAAACTGCAGACGAAGCCAAAACAGTAGACTAGAATCGTGGTCAAAGAGATGGGCGGAGGTCGGTCGATCAACAAACGGAATGTTGGAGGAGAGACTAAGAGACGAGGTCAGGGAAAACGTAAACAAAGGTCGAATAGCGAACTGGCAGGCAGAAAGTAAACGGCTTGGTACGACAGGAAATAAACACTGCACAATACTTCGTGTTGAATGTGAGCGAGAGTGGAGTTTAAGAAGCAGAGCTGATGAAGGCGTAAATGAGTGGCAGGTGTACTTAATAGGTTGGAGACAGAGGGCGCTTTGGTTCGTGGGAAGTGTAGTTTATGGTGGCCATGTTCGGGGGCTGTTTCGAACTTACGCTCTCAACGCTGTTACTGATAACTGTTTTATGATCAGCATCCCATCAATCATCCCTGCACACCGTTCCACTCCTAAATGTGACCAACATTTTTGTTTAATTAACTGGATATTACATTGATTTGAACAAACTCAATCCATTCCATTTGAAAAATCTTCCCCCATTTATCAACTATCAAGCCTTATTCATCTTTCTGAATCGAGTTGAGATCTCATGGTGATTAGTGTTTAGTCATAATTTCTACAATAATTTTAAGTGCTTTCTTATTAACCAGATGATAAGCTTTATTAAACGCCATATAAAGAATCAGGTAATGTCTTATCTTTGGCCTTATGATTAACATAGACAAGTAGTGGAAAGAGCAGGATACAATCATCTCTGCTGATAAAATGTGCCTGATGTCAGACAGAATGTCCCCAAAGTCCATGCTTCAGATTATCATCAGTATCGTTCCACCAAAAAACAGGCAAATAACAACAAGAAACCTAGCAGCGTGACTTCATGCTGGATTCATTAGCCACATTACTGTTTTTGGTCAAACTATCCCTTTGTCTTTCCTTTAAGAAACTACTGAACTCTTTAACGATGCTGATAAACAACAATATGATTAAATCAGTGTCTAAATGCTGGTCAGTGGCCTGATAAAGAGTCGAACCAGCTCACTGATCTGGTTCTGTGATCTTTTCTGAACTCAGTTCACTCTCCTTCCTTGAACAGATACAGTTTTAGCGGTTCCGGTGGGAAATTTGCAGCATAGTGAAAATCGGCTTGCTTTTGGCCCTTGGATTCGACTCAATAACTCTCATAATAATCACAAAATGCTTGAATCAAACCAAATGCTAAAAGAACAAAACCACTGCTTTCATCAAATGACCAATAATCATATTTTGTCCAGCTGAACACAGAACGTGTCTGAATACACTCCAATAGATACACACCAACACCTCACATCTGTACATTGTGCATATGGAAAGAAAGATGATTATGTTGTGTATCATCAGCAGAAATACAAACCAGATGTGTTTTAAAGAGCACCAAGAGTTAGTTTGGACTTACAGTAGAAAAAAAGGCTGCCACTTGAACCTCCAAACTCTGCAGCTGAAAGAGGAGCATTCTGGGAGTTCTCTGATGTCAACAGCGAGAGGGACCCATCCAGTCCAAATGAGATGGCTCTGATTTACAGCAATGTGCCTGAACAGGTCCATCAGAGCTACAGAATAACAGCAGAAAGGATGCGTCTCGTTTTGTAATCGGTCCGTCCACCATTACGAGTGGTCCACTGGGCTCTTACAAGTGTATTTATTCTTCTTCTTTTCTCTCGACTGTCTCTTATTTTAGAAAAAGAATGCTGAGTCTTGCGTCATGTCATCCCTCATCACGTCTGTGTCTTTGTGCACAGTCGAAGATCAACATGTCTGTTCAGTTTAACCAGAAACCAGTCAACAAAGCAAAGAGAAAATAAAAGGAAATATATTCAAATATGTGGTATACAGATTTATATGTATATATTATACATATATACATACATAAAGACAACATAATAAAACTGCAAACCCCCCAAATTAATAAAAAAAAATTGCTTGTGAATGACCGTGAATAGAGACAATACCACAAGCTGCTAGCCTACACCGAAGTCTCTGACTGTAGCCGCAGAACGAACTTGTGCGATTTGGGGTCGATGAACTCCTCAGACAGCCGGATGTAGGGGATCTTTTTGGCCGTGACCACCAGGCTGAAGTCTACGCACTTGAGCAGGAAGACAGTTCCGTCCTTGAGGCCGCTGTTCACAGACGCCTCGCTGATGAGTGTCCACTGGCGACCAAACCAGCGCTCGCGTCCATACTGCAGCGTCGGGCCTGGGGTCAGGTAGCTCTCCAAAAACGCCTGCACAAAATCCAATACATTAAAATAATGAATAGTAGGCATATCAGGTGAAAACTCAATCCAATTTTCTTGAAACTGCTCTTGTTGAATTCAAAATTGAATGCGGAACAACATACCTTTTACAGAATTAAAATATGTTTATCCGTTCTTCAGATATTACAAATCAAAGACTGAAAAAACGGCTTAATTTTTTAGAAAGCTGCCATAATATTCTGCATGACGATCACATGGTCTAAAATGGGCCTCATTAACCAGTGAGATCAAATGTTTTTTCTTAATAACTTTTTTAATCTTTCAAGATATTTACATGGAAATTGGCAGGCACATAGATGGTTGCATACTGAATACAAAGTTTAAAAAATTAGTAAAAACTAATTATGCAAATTGGTATTGAATTACTATTAATTATGCTAATTAGGTAAACCGTTAAATCGGTCCACTCTCTTCTTCAAAGTTTCACCAAATGGCTTTATTTGTGCACTATAAAGCTGATCTTAACTCTCATTTACACATCACAAAGAAGGAGAAATCAATGTCAATTATAAAATATGCATAAATAAGCAATGAATGCCATTCACATCTACCGTTCTCTATCAAAATAAGAGAGTAATAAAAGAATATTTCTCATACCCTCTTTGTGCTCTGGAGGCCTTTGTATTTCTCAAAAGTAGTGTTTATATGAAAGAATATAAATGATTATTTTAATTAACATCCACAGCTTTTAAGACGAGGGCGGCACAGTGGTGTAGTGGTTAGCGCTGTCGCCTCACAGCAAGAAGGTCCTGGGTTCAAGCCCCGGGGCCGGCGAGGGCCTTTCTGTGTGGAGTTTGCATGTTCTCCCCGTGTCCGCGTGGGTTTCCTCCGGGTGCTCCGGTTTCCCCCACAGTCCAAAGACATGCAGGTTAGGTTAACTGGTGACTCTAAATTGACCGTAGGTGTGAATGTGAGTGTGAATGGTTGTCTGTGTCTATGTGTCAGCCCTGTGATGACCTGGCGACTTGTCCAGGGTGTACCCCGCCTTTCGCCCGTAGTCAGCTGGGATAGGCTCCAGCTTGCCTGCGACCCTGTAGAAGGATAAAGCGGCTTGAGATAATGAGATGAGATGAGCTTTCAAGGCAAACCTTGAAAAATCTGTGTGAGCCGCATCCAAAAAACAACTCCAATTAACTGAAGTGAAATTGACACTTGTGTTTCTGACTTCCGTTTTTTTTTAAATCTCATTCCGACCACTAAGATCTCAATATTTTTCATCAAAACAACTACAGTTATATTCTAAAATAGTTATTTATTTACATGAATCAGTTTGATTTGAAAAAAATTTAAAAAATAAGTAGGCAAAGCTATGAAAACTCACTTCAAAGTCTCCTGTGAATCATAACATCAAAACTAGCTGATGGAAAATTTTGCTGAATACTTCATCAGAAACAGTGAGAGCTGGAGAACATCCCTATAAAAGTTATCTGATTGATATTCATGAGTAATCCAGTCGGAAACTGATCAGAAGAGAGCGAGCCTGACTGCCTTCCCGTGACTCAAAAAGCACCGGCAGTTTGGTCAATCAAACCTGTATAACCAACCTCCAAAATCCGTATTTCCCTTATAAAATCCTTATAAGATGCAAATTAAAATAATTTACCTAAAATTTGAATGATAATTAACAATGATATATCCAAGTTAGGGCTGCACGGTGGTGTAGTGGTTAGCGCTGTCGCCTCACAGCAAGAAGGTCCTGGGTTCGAGCCCCGTGGCCGGCGAGGGCCTTTCTGTGTGGAGTTTGCATGTTCTCCCCGTGTCCGCGTGGGTTTCCTCCGGGTGCTCCGGTTTCCCCCACAGTCCAAAGACATGCAGGTTAGGTTAACTGGTGACTCTAAATTGACCGTAGGTGTGAATGTGAGTGTGAATGGTTGTCTGTGTCTATGTGTCAGCCCTGTGATGACCTGGCGACTTGTCCAGGGTGTACCCCGCCTTTCGCCCGTAGTCAGCTGGGATAGGCTCCAGCTTGCCTGCGACCCTGTAGAACAGGATAAAGCGGCTAGAGATAATGAGATGAGATATCCAAGTTACTTTTTATTCAATATTAATAACAATAAACCTTCAGAATGAATACAAAGCTCCAATGTTCGACAAAAACACAAAGTGTCACTCTAATGTTCTGAATTGTACTCCATGACAGCTTTTTTAGCGCTCTGCACCAATACCTCACTAGGCTGCACGTCACAGCAAGTGTCTGTGTTGATCTTGCCGGAGTGCCCGTTCAGAATCTTTTCAGTCGCTAGTGAAAGTCGCTCAGGTGGAAATACGCGTTTCAAACAAAATGTTACTTCCCGGTTGGCGGGATTCTTGCAATGCAGTGTGCGCATGATCAAAAGTGGAACGAAGTCTCGCTACCACAAGATAACACGCGATTTCATAAGACTCTTTACTGGCTGTTTGTGCTTTCTGTGGTGTACAGTACGTTTGTAAATGTTATGCGCTCTTTTATCATTGTGGGAATTGATTATAGCTCTAAATAAATATTGAAGTTTTTTTTTAAAGAATCCGTATAACTTTATTTGTACGCCTGTATACTACATTTATTGAATCAAATCCGTATAAAATACGGACATTCCGTATAGGTTGACATGTATGTTACTCTGTTGTACCAACTTCAACCTGCTGTTACTCCCAAAGTACTGAACAGATCTGAACGAGCTAAATTTCTTTGGAAAGCAGAGATTATAAGCTTTTTAATGATAGTATTCACGATAGAAAAGATTCAAGAGTTATGCGATGACAGATTCGGAAACTTAAATTCGCGTCTGCATGCACAGTTTTCACAGCACAGCCAGCTAGCGTCTGAGATGTCTACGAATGGATAAGAAAGTAAATACATTAAAAAAAAGTCAGTTGAATAAAAGTATTTCAGAAACTGCTGATCTCCTGGGGTTTTCACACACAACAGTCTCTAGAGTTTACACAGAGTGGTGCATAAAACAAAAAACACTGAGTGAGCGACAGTTCTGTGGGTGGAAACAAACGCCTTGTTGATAAGAGAGCTCAGAGGAAAATGGCCAGATTAGTTTGAGCTGCCAGGAAGGATACAGCAACTCATAGCAACTCTTTACAACCGTGCTGAGCAGAAAAGCATCTCAGTATGCAACAGCAGAAGAACACATTGGGTTCCAGTCCTGCCAGCCAAGAACAGGAATCTTAGAATCAAGAACAAGTTCCTATTAAAGTGGCTGATGAGTGTACAGTGTAATGTACAGCTCAGGAAGGATCAAATCCTGCTTACGAGGTGGTAATAATTTCAATCTCCTTGTGAAATTACTCATAACTACAAAACAGTTGTATCAATATATCACAACTCTTCATATGGCTCTATCAACCTTTACATTTCACACTGTCAGTGTGTGTTTGTGTTTCTCTTTACCTTTGGTGTCATGTTGTGTGTGATACAGAAGGCCAGGTGCTGCTGGATGCTCTCCATGCTATGGCAGTGCTGCTGCCGTGTTGTGCGCAGGTATTTCTGCAGCGCTCGTGCCATTGATGGGAAGATGGCCTGTGCCGCCTCGCGCGGGTCCATCACATCTCCTGGAGACTTCTTCTGTTCCTCTTCCTGCACGCGCCGGATGTGTGTGAAAGCCTCTTCCACAGCCACCACCAGTCTGGAGGAGTAAATACAAAGCAGTGCGTTTGTAAAAGTCTAGTCTAATGCAACATTTATGAGAAAACTGTGGTACAGTAATAATTTAAAATTGATGAAAGTGGATAAGATTTGTTTATGTGAATCAAGTGTCTTGAATGAGATCTCATCTCATCTCATCTCATTATCTGTAGCCGCTTTATCCTGTTCTACAGGGTCGCAGGCAAGCTGGAGCCTATCCCAGCTGACTACGGGCGAAAGGTGGGGTACACCCTGGACAAGTCGCCAGGTCATCACAGGGCTGACACATAGACACAGACAACCATTCACACTCACATTCACACCTACGGTCAATTTAGAGTCACCAGTTAACCTAACCTGCATGTCTTTGGACTGTGGGGGAAACCGGAGCACCCGGAGGAAACCCACGCGGACACGGGGAGAACATGCTAACTCTACACAGCAAGGTCCCCATGTCACCCATTTTCACAGTATATTTTTGAAAAAAAAAAAAAACCTAAAGAAAGTTTTATGACCTAAAAAAAGCAACATTTATTTTCCTATTCTTTATCAACTTAAAAATTGTTCATGGAGCAGCACGGTGGTGTAGTGGTTAACACTGTCGCCTCACAGCAAGAAGGTCCTGGGTTCGAGCCCCGGGGCCGGCGAGGGCCTTTCTGTGTGGAGTTTGCATGTTCTCCCCATGTCCGCGTGGGTTTCCTCCGGGTGCTCCGGTTTCCCCCACAGTCCAAAGACATGCAGGTTAGGTTAACTGGTGACTCTAAATTGACCGTAGGTGTGAATGTGAGTGTGAATGGTTGTCTGTGTCTATGTGTCAGCCCTGCAATGATCTGGTGACTTGTCCAGGGTGTACCCTGCCTCTCGCCCATAGTCAGCTGGGATAGGCTTCAGCTTGCCCGCAACCCTGCACAGGATAAGCGGTTATGGATGGATGGATGGATGGATGGATGGAAGGAACTTTGTTCATTTTCTTAATAACCAACAATAATTATTTTCCCTCATTTGTAAATTTATTCGAGTAAAATATAATTAGTCTATTAACTAAAATATTCCTTTTATTAAAAATGAAAAAGTTAGTAACAGATAGGCCTTTTCTTCATAAACTTTTACCTCCATTTGCTTCTCTTTTCTTTGGCATTTGGCAGTCTATTAGAGCTGTGTTACTTCCGCTAAGGGTGCATTCCTGCTATTGTACGTTACAGCACCCTGTGCTGTCTAAACAACACAATTGCAGCTAGGAAAAACTAGGAGATTACCTGGCCTGATAATAATCGCGATTTGTCAATTCAATAAGTCATACATTTATATTGCAAGTTATCACCACATGATATATCGTTGCATGCCTAACGGTGCTGATTACTTTTAATTAACTGAGAAACGAAAATATCAATCAGACCTACACAAAAGAAAAATAATCCTGATTTGCGAGGGTATTTTTGGAGGCACTTTACACCAGCCAAATACAAGCTAATCCAGGTGTCTTTTGTACCTTTCAGAAGAGTGCAGACAATTTATACAAACATGCAAATTTGTGCCAATTAAAAGCACACTTGCCATTGGCAATCACTTAAATTATACTGGCTTTCTTAGTAAAATAGCCCTCAAATGGGAATTAGGAGCTGTTAAAGCACTCATGAATAAGTAACATAATCCGATCCAGGAAATGGGTTTGGATTTCTCACCTGGCCTTGCGCTTACGGACACGTCTCTCATGCTCGGCCTCCTCGTAGTACAGTTCGTTGTGGCTGGAGTCTCGTCTGCGTGCGGCTGCAGCGATCATGGCGCGAGACTGGGACTGAGAGATTCCCACTGCAGCGGCGTTATTGCCTCCTGGACCTGAACACAATAAACACAGTCACAAGAGCCTGTGTTTTATGGTCAACCAGGTCTTCTGAGAAATTTGTGCAGAAGAAAATGCTGGATTGTAGGATAAAACCCTAAAGCAGAGGTCTTCAACAGGGGGTCCGCAACCCCTAGGGGATCCGTGCAGGTGCTGCGAAATTTGTGGTTGATTAGACAATTTTTTATATTTTTAAAATTTTTTTCAAACAAACTTAAATGTCTTTAAATACACATTAACATGACTCCAACATATTGTAGTGAACGGATAAATGGAGGCAGATAATGTTATCTTTCAGTCAGCGATGCACACATTCAGGACACACAGGAGGTCTCTCACAGCACGAGACCAGCCTAGCCCTGTCCCTCCAAGCCTTCTGTATACAAAGAGGAGGACCCCGCCCCTATCGCTGCTGTGCCAATCACGAGGCCGCATGTTACAAGCTGGCTCTGTCAGGTTCCCCGTGATTGGCCGAACCTATTCAGTCCCCAGCTGACTAAGATCCCAGACACAAGACGCACGCTGCAATATTATTGAAAAGAAGATACCTTTGTGCTGTCAAACGAATCTATGAAGCCATCAAAGCTGCAGCGTCACTTGCAGACAACCCACAGCCACTTAAAAGATAAACCTGTTGAATACTTCCAAACTAGTCTCAAATCCCTCCAAGGTCAACAGACATTGATGAGAAAATCAGCCAAAGTTGGTGAGCTAGCTTTGAAATGCTCTTATCAAGTTGCTCTTCGGATTGCCCAGAAGAAACAGACATACTGTACACACTTGGAGAGGATTTAATACTGCCTTCAGCAACTGACACGTGTAAAACAATGTATGGGAATGATATTGACATTAATAAACTGAAAACTATTCCAGTGTCGGACACAACCGTTGCTCGCCGCATTGACGAGATGGCATCTGATGTGAGGGTGCAACTGATAGAGAAGCTGAGGTTGGCAGATGCATTTGCATTACAATTGGATGAATCAACAGACGTGTCAAAGCTTCTGGCGTTTGTGCGCTTTGTCGATCAAAAGGAAATGCAGGAGGAATTTTTGTTTTGTAAGCGGCTTCCTGAACGCGCAACTAGTTCTGAAATCTTCAAAGTGATTGATGTTTTTTTCAGAGAAAATGACATTCCATGGACAAAATGTATTGCGCTGTGCACCGATGGTGCATGAGCCATGGCTGGTTTAAAAAGTGGACTAATCGCACTTGTAAGGGATGTGGCTCCGCGACGCACTGCATGCTACACAGGGAGTCACTTGTTGCCAAAGACATGAGCGCAGAATTGTCAGATGTCATGGACTCGGTCGTGAAAGTTGTCAATATCGTCAAGAAGAGTGCTTTGCAAACGCGTCTCTTCTCTAATCTCTGTGATGCTGAGGGAGAAGAACACACTGCGCTACTGTACCATTCTGAGGTTCGATGGCTTTCACGTGGAACACCGCTGTCACATGTGTTGGAATTACGCACGTCTGTTCGGGAGTTTTTACTTCTCCAAAAACGCACAGAGCTGGCTGCACTTTTCAGTGACAATGTCTGGGTCACCAAACTTGCATATCTCATCTCATCTCATTAGCCGCTTTATCCTGCTCTACAGGGTCGCAGGCAAGCTGGAGCCTATCCCAGCTGACTACGGGCGAAAGGCGGGGTACACCCTGGACAAGTTTAACCCATCTGAAGCAGTGAACACACAATGAGCAATGAGCACACACACATAGCCAGAGCAGTGGGCAGCCATGCTAACAGCGCCCGGGGAGCAGTTGGGAGTTAGCTGCCTCGCTCAAGGGCACCTCAGCCCAAGGCCGTCCCATATTAACCTAACCGCAGGTCTTTGGACTGTGGGGGAAACTGGAGCACCCGTAGGAAATCCACGCAGACACGGAGAGAACAAATGCAAACTCCACACAAAAAGCCCTCGCCGGCTGCTGGGTTCGAACCCGAACCTTCTTGCTGTGAGGCGACAGTGCTAACCATACGTTCAGAATGAAACTAAACCACTCACCCAGTTCTGGATCTCTTGCCAGAAAGACTTTCCACAATTGGCAGCAAAAGCTACGATGAGCCTTTTGCCCTTTGCAACAACACATCTTTGTGAAAGTGGATTTTCCTCACTCACCTACCTGAAAAACAGATACAGGTCAAGACTGCAGCCTGAGGCTGATATGACCCTCTGCCTGACAACCTCCATCCATCCAAGGTTAGAGAAGTTGTGTGCTACTCATCAGGGTCAGACATCTCACTAATGTAGGAGTATATATGCCATCCAAAGATGGCTTGAGGATTCACTGTCCCTTCTACATGAATCTGTGAATTATTTTAATAGTTCAGAGTTGTGGGCGGCACGGTGGTGTAGTGGTTAGCGCTGTCGCCTCACAGCAAGAAGGTCTGGGTTCAAGCCCCGTGGTCGGCGAGGGCCTTTCTGTGTGGAGTTTGCATGTTCTCCCCGTGTCCGCGTGGGTTTCCTCCGGGTGCTCCGGTTTCCCCCACAGTCCAAAGACATGCAGGTTAGGTTAACTGGTGACTCTAAACTGACCGTAGGTGTGAATGTGAGTGTGAATGGTTGTCTGTGTCTATGTGTCAGCCCTGTGATGACCTGGCGACTTGTCCAGGGTGTACCCCGCCTTTCACCCGTAGTCAGCTGGGATAGGCTCCAGCTTGCCTGCGACCCTGTAGAACAGGATAAAGCGGCTAGAGATAATGAGACGAGATGAGTTCAGAGTTGTATGCAAGATGTATGTTTATAAACGGCAGTGGCACGGCCACCCTGTACCTTGCACATGTTTAAAATAAAAACATGAATACATGAACCTGTGTATTATTTGAATAGCTTAGAATTGAATGCACAATTACAGGGTAGCTATGTTTATACATGGCACTAGGCCCAGTTTGATATAAAACACAATTTTATACAATATATATAGTAGGGGGTTCCCGCTCCATCTATTCATCAGTTTTTTTTTTTTTACCAACTTTATTGGACTGTTACAAAATAAACATAAAAAAAAGAAATAAACATAAAAAAATAAACATAATAAAGTAAGTCAGCCCAAAGGGGAGAATGCGAACGGGCGACCCATGCAAGGCGTTTCCCCGAAGGTATTAAAGAGAAAAATCATACAATTAAAATTAGACTAAATTGATCTGTGGCAACCACGGTCACGGTACACAGACCAAGTACATGAAAAGTCCATATTATAGGTGGAGGTCAGTAATTCAAAGTACAGCTCTAACAGGGATGATTTGAAAACAGGGAGGCTACGGAATTTATCTGGGGAAAAATATTTACATACATAGTTCCATGGTTTAACAATCCTATTGAAGAATGAGGCCTGATAAGTTGAAGTTCTGCAGTGAGTAGGTTTTAAAATTAATTTCGGATTTTGGGCCCTAGACCGGTCATGAGTTACAAAAGACACGTAGAGGTTTATGTTCAAATCTGTTTGGCCATTAATGCATTTCTATACAAAGACTAAGGGCGTATTCACACCTACGTTGTTTGGTCCGGACCAAACGAACCAAATTTCCCTTGGTCCGGACCTTTTGGGTTGGTCTGAATACAAACCACCGAACTCTGGTCCGGACCAAACAAGCGGACCGAGACCGAGCTGCAAGGTCGGACTCGGTCCGGACCAAAGGAACCCTGGTGCGGACCTTTTGGAGGTGTGAAAGGAGACCGGACCTAATCTGACAGTTTTGCTTTTTTGTACCTTGGGAGCTTCCGTCGTTTGTCGAGCATTATGGGAAACAGAGTCTCGACACTCCACCGCAAAGTGCAAACACTGTTTCGGTTGTCAAGGGAACCTTACAACAGTCGTTCAGTCATTCAGACCAGTGGTAGGCTAGACTACAGAGTACAAAAAATGAGTAGGGGGCAAACGTGGGCCGAGGAAGAAACGCGTACCCTTGTGGATATATGGGCAGATGTCCACATATCTGAGCTTTTGGAGAGAACACACAAAAATGGCGACGTGTTTGCTGTATTCAGTGAGAAAATGAAGGAGAAGGGGTTCACGCGCTCCCCAGAACAATGTCGGCTAAAAGTGAAGAAACTCCGTCAGACCTACATTAAAATCAGGGACATTCTTTCAAAAAGTGGCGGTACTAGCGACGCAAAAAAGAAATTCATCTATTACGTGAAGAGCCAGAACTGTCACAACATGATGTGCGCTCATCAGCGCTATCCTCCGTAGCCGCCTTGCCCTTTGTCGTCGTCGTTGATAAATTACTTGTACAACAGCATAGTAATCGCACAATTGTGAAAACAGTAAAAACTGGAAAAAGCATATAGCTTTGATGACATTAAAAAGAATAACAGCACGGAAAGCCTCCATGGCTACTTTTGAATTTAACGCTTTGTGCGCGTGTCGTCTCTGACCAATAGCTGAACGACCTCAGGGCGCGTGGCTTTGTTGACAGATTTTGGTCCGCTTACAAAAATGTACGGTGTGAAAGCGAACCGCACCAAAATGAAAAAATAAAAAAAACATTTGGTTCGGACCAAAGCAAGTGAACTATCGAGCTATCCTGGTCTGAATACACCCTAAGTCTCTAATCTCCCCATCATAAGTCAGAGGAAGCAAGTGCAGGCTTCTGAGTCTGTCTGTGTAAGTAGCATCCCCAATACGCTGTTGTAGTATCCAGCACGTTGCACGTCGTTGGACTCTCTCTAACAGGCTTCTAAGGTTGACACTAACAGGGGACACTAGCAGGGGGTCCTTGGCCTGAAAAATGTTGAAGACCCCTCCACTAAAGTATACAGGAGTAAAAGAAGACATTTTTTCACTTGTTTGAGGTGGCATTGAAGTTGGCATTGGATAGAAAGAAGATGCGATAAATAAATAATAGCGGTGCGAGTAGACTGTTTAGCTTAATGGTGTACTGAAAGTGTGTTTTTGGCCCGTGCAATCTGCTCATCTTGTACCTCTTGTACATAAAACGAACTAATGGAACTGTATCTATTAAAAAAGAAAAAACAAAAAAAAGTGTTGGACAGTTCAGCAGCGCATCAACTTTTTTCTGTGAAGGAGAACCGTGCTCACATTCCATTAATTCAAACATTCATGATGAAACAGCGTCCTAATCTAAAAGTCTAATCTACATTCCCCAAATTCTGTTCCCGTACCCAGGATTCATTTATATTCAGCTATTCTGCTTTCCCCTGGTACGCAGTGTCTCAGGGTGGTACCAAGTGCCCGTCTTCATAAACTTCTTCCCTGACATCAAAGATATTGTTCGGTGCATGCTAATTAAAGCACTGTTAGGTTACAGCAGCGGGGACTGTGGAATCCTTGAGTTTATGTTAATGTAGGTTAAAAGAGGGCTGGGCGACATGAATAAGTGATACCGGGGATGACTCAGGATGCATTTAATTACTCAACTGCAGGAGACATTTTGGAAAAAAAAAAAAAAAACAGAACATGCAAATGATGACTAATGAGTAATGTGGGATGAATGTAGATCTTCCCAATATGGACTCCATAGTTACACGTTTTTTCTTTAACCCTTTTATGCAAAACATGGGTCAAAAGTGACCCGGCTGAGTTTTTATCTTCTATATCTTTGCAATAAATTAATCCCATCATTCAGTATTCAAGGTATTCCTCAATTAACTTGTTTTTGATCATCATACATCCTTATTTTATTTTTTCCTTTCTTACTTTTTGAATAAAAACCCTTTTTGTATCACTACCCTTCTAATGCACAACATGGGTCAAAAACGACCTGCATTCATTTTCCAGCTTATTTCATGTATGGCTGAGTGTTTCTATTTTGAAATAAATTCAATTTGTCATTTACTTTTCCAAATATGCAGCAAATATCTTGTTTTTGTTTAGCACAAATCATCATTTTTATTTTTCCTTTCTTAAGTTATGAACAAGCACAGCTTTTGTAATTCTACATCAAGTTTACACACATGGGTCAGAACCGACCCGCATGCATTTACTCCAGCGTTTGGTGGGAACTGTGAATTGTGCTTGTGTCAGACATTTCACAGCTCAGCACAGCACAGCGCCCTTTGCCCATCTAATACATGCAAGTAATGTTTTTCAATTGTTCTAACGTTACCTTAGAAAAAAATTGATTATGTTTAGGTTCCCTTGAGAGTGAGTCGATTACTTGTCAGAAAGTTACAAGTAATTACTATTAGCTAACGAGCTGTTGACATATTCTACTTTAGTTAGTTTTACTTTAGTCAGAAGAAGAAACCAGAAGTGATCCAGTACTACAATAAAACAAAAGGAGGAGTGGACACAATGGATCAAATGGTTAGCAACTACACATGTCAGCGGAGAACAAGGAGATGGCCCATGGTTCTCTGGTACAATATACTGGATGTTGCGACACTCAATGCCTACACCAACTTCACTGCACAACACCCTGATTATATGGGTGGTGCGAGCAATGCACGCCGGCTATTTATCAAGGAGCTGGGCAAAGAGCTCGTCATGCCACATATGAAGAGGCGCATGGAGGGCACACCCAAACTCCAGAAGCATATTATTGAGGCAATGGGAAGGTGTGGGTTAAAAAAACAAAACACAGCCACCACCCAGCTACAAGAGGACATGAGGCAGGAGGGCCAAAGGAAGAGGAAGAGGTGCGCGATCTGCCCACTTTCGAAAGACAGAAAAGCCAGCAGCTGGTGTTCCCAGTGCACCAGGCCTGTGTGCAAGGAGCACAAACACTTATGCCCCTTTTCCACCAAAGCAGTTCCAGGGCTGGTTCGGGGCCAGTGCTTAGTTTGGAACCGGGTTTTCTGTTTCACTGACAAAGAACTGGCTCTGGGGCCAGAAAAACCGGTTCCAGGCTAGCACCAACTCTCTGCTGGGCCAGAGGAAAGAACCGCTTACGTCAGCGGGGGGGCGGAGTTGTTAAGACCAACAACAATAGCAAGACCGCAAAAGATCGCCATTTTTAAGCGACGAGAAGCAGCAGCTGTACAAACACGAAGTCATGCATTATTATTATTGTTGTTGTTGCTGCTGCTTCTTCCGTGTTGTTTTTGCTTTGATATTCGCGCCAAGGTTTATGCAAACGTAGCGACGTAACTGACGTATACAGCGACGTAATTGACGTATACAACAACGTAACTGACGTGGCTTCCCTTAGCACTGCGAGCTATGGAAAAGCAAACTGGTTCTCAGCTGGCTCGCAAGTTGAACGAGTTGTGAACCTGAACCAGCACTGGCCCCGAACCAGCCCTGGAACTGATTTGGTGGAAAAGGGGTATTAGTGATCATTTGTGAGGCATATAAAAATTGAGATGGCAATTTGTGCTCTAGTGATGTGTTCAGTTGTGTTTTATTTTGTTTGGTCACATTTCACCAGTTTACAGTTGTTAAACCACAGATAAAGTTCAGTTCAACAGCCATGTTATCTGTTATCAGGAGGTATGTGTATGTGTGACAAAATGACAAACATTGCAAATATTAAATAAATAACTGGCCCCATTCACTGCTAAAGTAATTACTTGAAACAAATTATTATTATAGTATTAAGACATTTAATTTGAAATCACACTTGGATGACCCATGTGTAGTAATATAAAAAGTATTTTTGTTCCTAAAGTAGGAAAGAAAAAATTAAATTAATGATTTGTGGTAATTAAAAACAAGATATTTAAAGAATACTTGGAATATTCAATCATAAAATAAATTGATTTCAAAAGATAGAGCAAAGAAAAACTCAGTCAGCATGAAATAACCTGGAAAATGAATACGGGTCATTTTTGACCCATGTTGTGCATTAGAAGGGGTGTGCATATGTTTTGCATCAGAGGGTTAAGTAACATGTCTGATTTAACTCCTCAGCTAAGCTATTTATGATTAGATTTGTTGTGTTACAGGGAAAAAGACCAGAAGGCAGGGTTTCCCCTGACGCAGGATTCCTGCGTATTTGATGCAGATTAGAATGGAAATACGCCCAAAAAAATAAACGACTGCATCAACTTGATGCATTAAAAAAACCAAAAAAAACCCAACCCCATCTGTTAGTTTTTCATATATTAGTCACATTTACGTTTGGGTGTTTTTGTGTCGTTATCTTTCACACAAAAAAAAAAAATCAATAAATATTGCTAGAAATACTAATCCCTACATCAGCGAGTTTGGCCGTCTAGAGGGGTTTTCCCGTAACCTAATACATAGCTCGACGTTCACTTTTTAATCCACTTGTCTAGTCGGACAAGCGGCAAGATTTTTCATTTGTCCTGACCATAACCTTTTCATCACTGTGTATTTACTAGTTCAGTGAAAGGAAAGTGGTTGTCACATCCATGCAACAGTCTTTCACTCGTGCACTCTGAACAGCACACGCCTCTAACAATGAGCACCTGCCCTGGATTAAGCACAATCAGCGTGCACATAAAAGGACGCTGCACACATCTACACGGTGCGAAGTATTGCATTATTTATCGCCATTACTGAGCCGCTGTTATTGTATTGTCTTCCTGGTTATTGGCTCTCGTTTCTGTTTTGCTTTCCGATCTTGTCTTGTCCAGTTTAGTCTGTTTGTGCCTCGCTCGACCCTTCTGCCTGTTTATCGTTATTGATTCAACCTGCCATTTTGGACTATATGCCTGTTTGTTTCTTTTATAATAAAGACACTCTTCCTGCACATATGACGGTAAGTCAAAAAGTTCTAAGACAGACGTTATAATTTCAAAAAGGTGTGAAAGACATCCCCCAGAATTCTACAAAGAAGGAATTCTCCGGTGGAAACATCGCTTGCAGAAGCGTTTAGACTTAAATGGAGGATATGTAGAGAAATGGGCGGCACGGTGGTGTAGTGGTTAGCGCTGTCGCCTCACAGCAAGAAGGTCCGGGTTCAAGCCCCGTGGCCGGCGAGGGCCTTTCTGTGTGGAGTTTGCATGTTCTCCCCGTGTCCGCGTGGGTTTCCTCCGGGTGCTCCAGTTTCCCCCACAGTCCAAAGACATGCAGGTTAGGTTAACTGGTGACTCTAAATTAACCGTAGGTGTGAATGTGAGTGTGAATGGTTGTCTGTGTCTATGTGTCAGCCCTGTGATGACCTGGCGACTTGTCCAGGGTGTACCCCGCCTTTCCCTCGTAGTCAGCTGGGATAGGCTCCAGCTCGCCTGCGACCCTGTAGAACAGGATAAAGCGGCTAGAGATAATGAGATGAGATGTAGAGAAATAGCTTTGTTATTTTCATAAATAAAGATTTTTCTTCAACTTGCCTTAGAACTTTTTGACTTACCCTTGTACATCCGTCTCCAAAAAGCAGTTATAGTTATGATAACCATTATGCTTTAATGACTGTCATTCACCAAGTGCTACTGTAAGTGAAAAATTACTGTACATGTATAAACTATAGTGTAAGACTGTTATTTGACTGGTTGTTTCAGCTGTTATGTGTGCCATTTCTGTATCAAAAATGATAACAGTATTTCTGAATTTTGCTAGAATTGCTAGAAGCTGAAAGAATAAAGTTTATACAGTAATGTTTTTCAGAAGTCAGAAATTGAAATAAAAGAAACAAACAGCTAGTTTTTTTCATTCTTTGTTCAATATATACAGTATATATTATTTACAAGCTGGGAGGTCCGTATCGTGAAATACCGTGACCGAGGTCTTGAAAATACTGACCGAGGGCCTCTGGGCTGAGGTCATTATTTTCAAGGCCGAGGTCACGGTATTTCACGATGGCATATCCTCCATGTATTACACCACTCTCCCCAATGGAGAATGAACGTGCAATATTGTTATAATCTTGCACATTGTCAAGACAACATGACGTCACATGATGGAGCTCATGCGAGGATCCAATGACAAAACTTTTCTGCTGCGCATGCGCACAATCATTTCTTTGTCAGTCAGGAGAGAGAGAAGACAACGTTAATTCAGTGCTCAGATTAAGCACTAAATAAATAAACTGAAACTAAAGATGCGCTGAACACCCGAAAAGCTACCAAAACTTCATTATATATTCTTCACGCATATTTACCAGAGAAAAACATACCAACGGACATCGAAAAACTGGAAAAGAGACACGTTGGTGACATAAAACTTCTACACTTCTGCAAAATAATTGGGGATCTTTTTTAATGGGCCCCAACTCGTTACAAGTATGAATAGGTGGGCCTTACAGTAGACAAGGTTAAGAACCCCTGCTCTCATCAATTTTCCTTCTCAAATACAGTTATGTCTTTCTTAACTGATCATCTTCTTTCGGCTGCTCCCATTAGGGTTTGCCACAGTGGATCATCTGCTTCCATCCCATCCTTTTCCTGATTTATGATCCTATGTCATTTGATTTGGCAGAGGTTTTACACTGGATGCCCTTCCTGCCGCAACCCTCCCTAATTCATCCAGGCTTGCGACCAGCACAAAGAATGGAATGCACTGGCTTGTGCAACCCCACTGGCTGAGTATTTTTACCTAATCTGCATGTCTTTGGACTGTAGGAGGAAACCGGAGCACTCAGAGGAAACCCACACAAGCGCAGGGAGAACACACCAACTCCACACAGAAAAGTCCCAACAGCTGTCAGGCTCGAACCCAAGACCTCCTTGCTGTGATGCGACAATGCTAACCACTACACCACCGTGCCACCCTACACTGCAAAAAATAAAAATCTTAGGAAGTTTATTTGTCTATTTTCAAGTCAAAACATCTAGCCACTAGGGCTGTAACGATACACCCAACTCACGATTCGATTCGTATCGCGATTTTTGACCCACGATTCGATACGCCCACGATTTTTTTAAAATGTTTTTTTTAAAGTAGTAAATTTGACTTATTAACATTTACTTACTTACATTAACTATTTAATAACAAATAATTCAGACCACTGCAGAGAATGAGTAATATGTATGCAAAAATGAACAAATGTATATCCAAAGATTGTTTTATTTCTCAAAATAATACTGTTGAGCCGGAAGCTCTGTTTTTTTCGGTTCTGAAAAAGTCATTTTTCCAAATCGTGTAAATCCATTAAGATTTTTTTTGGGGGGGGCGGCTTTCTCACTGTCTCACTCTCATAGGGCCAATGATTTTCTGTGATCGCGGAAAACAGATGGAAATTACGGAATTTTTATGGTGAAACATTGCTCGCGTGTCAAAATGTAACTGCCGCAGAAGGCTTCCGCCCAAGCAGACATGCCTTCAGTGTTGCCAGATATTGCTAACGTTTTCCACCCCAAAATATGTTCAAAACCAGCCAAAAAGCACCTAAACCTGCCCAATCTGGCAACACTGCATGCCTTTCCGGTCAAGTGATTGTGATTGGCTTGTGGCACACCTAGCCAGCCAATGAGCTGCTTGTTTACAGATTCGCTCCCCGCGTCGCAACCAGAATGGCGACCGCTTAAAAGAAATGAATGCTCTGCCAGTGGCGAGTGTGGACGTTGCGTGACTCGCAGAAGATTGTCGCAGGTCGGTGAAAAAACGACTTACTAATAGATATAAAAAAATAAAAGTAATTTAAGTAAGTTTAAAATGTAATTTAAATAAAAAGTAAAGTATTCATAAATTGAAGTTTGGAAGCGCCTCTGTTTTTGGGCTGAGGAGAAGTTTGAAAGGGTGTACCGCGATTCTGCCTTCTTGTATCGCGATACGGATCGTGGCTCTGCGTATCGCGATTTCGATACGCATATCGTTACAGTCCTACTAGCCACCCTTATTATAAGACATAATTGCCCAACAAGCAAAACCTCATTTAGCTAGAAAGGCTAGTTTTTAGACAGTCCATCTTGAAAATTTTGTATAGACAAAATGTCTTGAAAAAGTCTTATTTGGAGCACCTTTGAAAATAAAACAAGTTTTTTTAAAACAACTAAGTACATTTTGGACATTTGTCAAATGCGGTTCATCTTGTTTCAAGAAAAAAAAAACAAAGTATGCTCGTTTTGGGAATAAATGAACTTTACTGAAATCTTTGAATCTTTCATTACAATTCAACTCCACCTTACAGATCCTAAGTTTACTGCGACTGTTTTCTCAGTCATTCAGAGTGAGCTCCTTCTAGATGCTGTACAGACTCTAGACCAGACAAGTGCCTTCAAAAAGGCTATGAGTGAGTGGAGGGCGTTTTAGTGAGGGCTTTTTGGAATGCTGTGAGTTAAGTTCAGTGTTTTTTTTGTTTGTTTGGTTGGTTGGATTTTTTTTGTGCCTGATCTTGTAAACCCCTCGTACACATGAATAGTCAGTGCCCCCAAAATGCACTGTTGCTTTGGCGTTGTGTAAGCACTGTAAGTCAAAATGCATAGACTTTTTTTTAAAATTATTATTATTATTTTTTTGGTGCCTGAGGTCCTGGGGAAGTGGAATCTTAAGAGATGTTTTAATGTTTGAATGTTGAAATGGGAAAACAAAAAAAACTTGTTGCAATGCTACACGTGTCGTCAACTTGATTCAAGATAGTCTCTGGTCTCATATCTAGAGTATTTTACTAATTACAGGTCACAAAAGGAGAATCTTTTAAGCTAGCTTAAAAGCTAAAAATGCAATCCTAATATTAGTATATTTATCTTAAATTCAGTTTTTACTGCTAAGACTTTGTCATGAATTTAAGTGAAATACCCTTAAAATGAAATAAATAAAAATGACTTGAATGGCTAAATGTAAAAAGTACGATCTTGTTATAAGAACTATTTTGATTATTTTGAGTTAATCAGATCTCGCATAATAAGTTCCCCAATCTCATCTCATCTCATCATCTCTAGCCGCTTTATCCTTTTACAGGGTCGCAGGCAAGCTGGAGCCTATCCCAGCTGACTACGGGTGAAAGGCGGGGTACACCCTGGACAAGTCGCCAGGTCATCACAGGGCTGACACATAGACACAGACAACCATTCACACTCACATTCACACCTACGGTCAATTTAGAGTCACCAGTTAGCCTAACCTGCATGTCTTTGGACTGTGGGGGAAACCGGAGCACCCGGAGGAAACCCACACGGACACGGGGAGAACATGCAAACTCCGCACAGAAAGGCCCTCACCGGCCACGGGGCTCGAACCCGGACCTTCTTGCTGTGAGGCGACAGCGCTAACCACTACACCACCGTGCCGCCCCGCCTTAACTAATATTAGCCCAAATTACTGTTAAGCCTAAGCTATTAAACTTACTAAACTAAGCAAATGTGTTATCATTTGAATGCAGAATATTCAGATATGCATCATCTGTGTTTTTATTTGAAGGTTTATTAGACTTTCAGCCTTCAAGCTTTGCATGTGCTGCTTGAATAACAAGCCAGAGTGGTGAGTGCTTGAGAAAAGGAGAAAAAAAAGGAGGGAGAGGTTGAGAGTGTAAGAGCACGACACACTTCCTCCGGCAGTAGTGAGTAGATCAGGGATTTCTGCTTCCCTCGGGCTGACTCTGAAGCTGAAGCATATGAGAACTATTGATTCAACACAAATGCTGTCTTGCTCAAACAGAGAGAGAGAGAGAGAGAGTGCGAGAGATTCAGAAAGATAAAGAAACGAAAGGAAAGAGATAAAAGGTGGTGCATCAAAGAACTGGTGAAAACCAAGGCTGAATCACTGATATTAATTTTTCCCTCAGTGGACCATTTTATAAGATGAAAAATGCAATGTATAAGGTCAACGACTTGTTTAAACATTAAAAGCAGCAAAATTAAAGGGTTTCGAAATGTTTTTGAGAAAAAGAATGCCGGGGAGGCATTTAAACAGCACGAGAAGCAATATGTTCTCTTCACAGATGGCAGCACGAGGCAGTGAAACCCATGTAGTACTCGAAAGCTAAACCATGTAGTGCAAATATTTGATTGCTTTACACAGCCCCAAACCACACATGCACTCATGCTGTGCCTACTATGCAGCAGGGTTTCAAGAACATTTTACTTTTCATTTATTTAAATCTCAGGAACCTAAATCAATAAATAAAAACAACAAAATAAAACCTGTAGAAGAAAATGTAATAAACAAGTGTTGCCAGGCAAAACAAACCTTGCCCAGTAGCACTTATGATGAATATGAAGGAAGATACAGCGAAAAAACGATTTTGACCTTTTTGGTGACCTTGACCTTGATTTTGACCTTGTATGTGAACATACTTGGCCAGTAAACATGGTTCTGATTCTGATTCGCATACCATACTGCTCTCAACTAATCAGAACACACTGTATTGCTCTCAGCCAATCAGAACACATCTGAATGAATATGAAAGAAGATATCATGAAAAAACAATTTTGACCTTTTTGGTGACCTTAACCTTGACCGGATGGCCCCCAAAATTTTGGAGGTTCTATGTGAGACCAATCCCCATCTATCCTGAAAGTTTCAGGAAAACTGGTCCAGCCGTTTTCCCGTAAAATCATCAACAAAAAACAAACCTGACCGAAAACAATACCTCGCCCCCTGGTGGACTCTGTCCTGGGCGAGTTAAAAATAAAAAAAAAATCAGTGCAGTCACAAAAAGCATAGCTCATCTCATCTCATTATCTCTAGCCACTTTATCCTGTTCTACAGGGTCGCAGGCAAGCTGGAGCCTATCCCAGCTGACTACGGGCGAAAGGCGGGGTACACCCTGGACAAGTCGCCAGGTCATCACAGGGCTGACACATAGACACAGACAACCATTCACACTCACATTCACACCTACGGTCAATTTAGAGTCACCAGTTAACCTAACCTGCATGTCTTTGGACTGTGGGGGAAACCGGAGCACCCGGAGGAAACCCACGCGGACACGGGGAGAACATGCAAACTCCGCACAGAAAGGCCCTCGCCGGCCACGGGGCTCGAACCCGGACCTTCTTGCTATGAGGCGACAGCGCTAACCACTACACCACCGTGCCGCCCAGAGAGAGAAGTGTGAAGAATAAATAATAAATACATTTGTGGGTAAATTATATGGATCTGTGATGCCTGCATGTTTCAGCTTTTGGATGTAATGCGATCTGCTGACACAAAAACTTTTTATTGTTTCAGAGAGATTGTACTGACTGCAGTCCTCTCGATTTATTTCATTACCTGTCGCGGCTAGGGTTCTTTGTTTGCCCGGCAACATGGTGGACGCCGCATGATAAACAAAAATCCGTGACGCCAGTGAAAGTCCTCTATAACAATAGATCTTGGGAAATCTAGCCAATCAAACAGTATGCTTTAACAGAGAACATTTCAGAAAGTAAAAACAATCGTGCACTTGCACTGTGTGGTGGGTGGACGTGTCAGTCCTGTCAGACTCACAAAGAGTAATGTGTTTGGTGGTCATAAATGTGTCAACATAGTTTAAAGTTTCACTTACTATCCAAAAGGTACGCTTTCAGCTTCTCTTTTGAGGCAGGGGTACAGTAAACCAGAAAATAGTATGTAAGCAGTGTGAATAACAGCATTGACTGACTGTTTACTGGAAATGACACTATATAGATCAGGTTCCCAAACATCTGGGTCCAATCCTAAACCTAGCACATCATGATATGGGTTAGAGCTATATTTTGCAGGAAAAGGGACCTTGATGAGTGAGGCTGGGTTACTAATATTTGACAACCTGCCAAATACAATTTAGAAAAGGATGTAACTCGGATAAAATTAAGCCACGTTAACATCCACGTTCTATTCTGGACAAATTTATCATGAACGGTATTTATATCTAAATCTACAGTTACATGGTAGCATATCACTGAAGAATCTAACGGTCAGCTCAAATACACGCAATGACTTGATTATATAATAACATGTACTATATAGAAGAGGCCTACCAGTTAGTGAACAGCACAAGAGTCATACAGATATTAAGGAGAACATTTTGAACCAGAAAGAACAAACAATAAGAATGTCTCTGCCCAGAGAACATCTTAAAAAGGGCCCCTTTGAGTTAAATTTGAAAGCCAGGAGAAAGGCTGTTAACTCACCATCCACGTTGTAGACCTTGAGGCCAGCCAGGTGTTTGGCAGCACGCGATTTGGACGCTGTGAGCAGTGCTGGGTTATGTATAGGGAAATCTCTGTAGTAGTTCTCCAAGATTACCACAGCTGCCCTCTGGATGCTGGAATGAGAAAAGGACAATACATGAGGGTTAGGTGATGAGTCAGATTAAAAGGTCACTTAAACAAAGCTAATATGGATAGTAATGAGCAAACACAAGCAGGATTCAGTTTGGATAATTCACTGGCCCTTGAAGTGTGGTGTTGTGTGTGGGAATCTGAAGCAGTAGTACACTTATAAAGTCCTGACATTAAAAGTAAAGCCAAGAGCAAGAAGAAAATAATTATATATTCTAAACTGGTAAATCTGTATGCAGTGCTTTACACTCTTCTTTATTGTTGATATGCTGCACAGTGATTTTTGCCCAGAAAGTAACTTATTAACATCTATACAGCATTTCCTGATCAAGACTGTGGCCTTGGTCCAGATCTGTGCAGTCATGCTCCTATCTGCCAGCAGTAAAAAGGTTTCTTGTTTCACTTCTTATTTTACTTTATTTATGCTTAGAACGTCCATAAAAATGGGGCTATCCTGCTCTCATGGTGCACTGGGGAAGACTATGAGTGAGATGAATCCATGGAATGGTTTGGAGTTCTATTGTACGCTAAGTTTGACCTAGCTGCCAAGGCTATGGTCAGCAATCATGTTCCTCTCCCAATGTCATGCCATGAGCCATGCTCCTGATACAATGTCAGGCTCGAGCCATGCTCCTGCACCAATGTCAGTCTCGAGCCATACTTTTGCTCCAGCGTTGGATGTGGACCATGCTGTTGCCCCATTGTTAGGCTCCAGCCATGCTTCTGTCAAAGTGTGATGACTTGAGCCATGCTCCTGCACCAATCTTGGGCTTGAGCAATGGTCCTGCCCCACTGTCAGACTTGATCTATACTTCTGTCCCAGCATAAGGCATGACCCATGTTTCTGTCCAAGTCTCAGGCTTGAGTCATGCGCTTACCACAGTGTCACGACTGAGTCAAAGCTCTTGTCCAAGTAAAAACCATGAGTCATGCTCCTGCACTAGTGCTAGACTCATGCCATTCTCCTACCACAATGTCAACATCAAGCCACACTCTTGCCTCACTGTCAGCCTTGATCTTAGGACATCCTTGTCTTATCTTTGATGTGATGCGGCAACACGGTATACCCCAAATTAAACTTGAGCCACGATCCTGTCCCAGTGTCGGCCTTGAGCCACGATCCTGTCCCAGTGTAGGCCTCGAGCCACGATCCTGTCCCAGTGTCGGCCTCGAGCCACAATCCTGTCCCAGTGTCGGCCTCGAGCCACGATCCTGTCCCAGCGTCGGGCTCGAGCCACGATCCTGTCCCAGCGTCGGGCTCGAGCCACGATCCTGTCCCAGTGTCGGCCTTGAGCCACGATCTTGTCCCAGTGTCGGCCTCGAGCCACGATCCTGTCCCAGTGTCGGCCTCGAGCCACGATCCTGTCCCAGTGTCGGCCTCGATTCATGATCCTGTCCCTGCCATGCCTCTCTCTGATAGTTCTTTTTGCCATCTACTTCAGTGCACTGGATTCTTGCTTATTCACTGGTTCAATGTCTTCTGCATTTATGGACTACGTCCTAGTGATTCTTGAGAAGAAAGCGCAACAAAAGTACAATCACTTGTGCTTCCACTTCCTGTTTGTTACCTATTTTACATGCTTCTGCTGATTAAGATAACCTCAAGGAACAGGTGGGTTGTTTCCAGTTTGTTGACGACACTGGGGGGGTCCTGTGTCATGTGCTTGGAGAGATATCATGCTGCATTAAACTTTATCTTAAATGATAAAGTATGATCATGGCCAACACACTGCACAAGCTTAAAATGGTTCATAGGTAAGAGCCACATTGCCAGATGCACTGCCATGCCACATTGAGGCAGCACACTACTGGATAATCAGCAGTGGATCAGCATCAATAAAGAGATTGTGTGCATACATTAAGCTGTTTAAGTTGTGTTACTGCTATCAGTCAATATCCTTAAACTTGTTTATCCTTAAACTTGTTCTGCCAGAATACCCTGTGGCAACAACTATTTATTAGGTAACAGCGATAACACCTGGCGGCTTAAAAGGATATGTGCTGAAAACAATTATGCAATCCTGGACAACTCAGCTGAATTGGATACCATTTGGCGATTGCAAAGATTCCAGTATAAAGAAAACTAAAGGTCTGTTATCAGGATGCTTGGCCTTACACCAGTCGAGTGGACTATTGAGAGTATCCATCATTTATGGTCTGTTATATCTCACTTTGTTCTGTTGCGATCGAAGGTGCTTTCGCATATACAGTGTTCAGGCCATCTGAATTGAACCCTGATTTGTCTCCTCCTCCCTATCCTTCATTTAAGCATTTTTTTTATTGGTTCATTTAATTATACACAGTGTGAACCCCAACCAAAAACAAATAGCAAACAAACCGAGAGCATCAATATTGCTCGGATTGTACATTCAGTAAATAGCTGTCAAACTGACCCATTTGACTATATTTACAATTGCATTGCTATTTACAACTACACTGTAAAATCTGTGTGCTCTGTAGACAGGCTTCAGTGTTGAGCCACGTGCCTCACTCAGCAGCTTGTGTCATGCTTTCAGGAACGCTAATTTAATTCTTACAAACACAGCATGCCCCTGAAGCATGTGCTTGCTATTTTTACAAACTCACATGTACACATGGCCTGAGAGACAGCCAGAGAGATGAACAAGAGTGACCAAGAGACAGACAGCTGACTCAAAAAAAAACCAAAACAGAAAAGCTAATACTAGCTACAAGCTTATTAACTTCTTTTGGCTGCTCCCGTTAGGGGTCACCACAACGGATCATCATGATCTGGCATAGGTTTTTACACTGGATGCCCGTCCTGACACAACCCTCCTCAATCTAGGCTTGGGATCAGCGCTAAGTATGCACTGGCTTGTGCAAGCTACAGTGGCATGCAAAAGTTTGGGCACCCTTGCTAAAAATGTCTGTTACTGTGAATAGTTAAGTGAACAGATCACTAAAAGGCATAAAGGTAAAGACGAGACATTTCTTTTCAGCATTTTATACAAGATTTGTGTATTATTTTTGTTTTGTACAATTGGAGAGGGCGGCACGGTGGTGTAGTGGTTAGCGCTGTCGCCTCACAGCAAGAAGGTCCTGGGTTCGAGCCCCATGGCCGGCGAGGGCCTTTCTGTGCGGAGTTTGCATGTTCTCCCCGTGTCCGCGTGGGTTTCCTCCGGGTGCTCCGGTTTCCCCCACAGTCCAAAGACATGCAGGTTAGGTTAACTGGTGACTCTAAATTGACCATAGGTGTGAATGTGAGTGTGAATGGTTGTCTGTGTCTATGTGTCAGCCCTGTGATGACCTGGCGACTTGTCCAGGGTGTACCCCGCCTCTCGCCCGTAGTCAGCTGGGATAGGATCCAGCTTGCCTGCGACCCTGTAGAAGGATAAAGCGGCTACAGATAATGAGATGAGATGAGACAATTGGAGAGTGAAAAAGAAAAGGAACACCATGCGAAAGTTTGGGCACCCCAATACATTTGCGTTCTCAGGTAACTTTTACCAAGGTTCCAGACCTTAATTAGCTTATTGAGCTGTGGCTTGTTCAAATTCTTCGTTAGGAAAGGTCAGATGATGCAGATTTCAAAGCTGTATAAATTCTCTGACTCCTCAAACTTGTCCCTAAAATCAACAGCCATGGGCTCCTCTAAGCAACTCCCTCGCATTCTGAATAATAAAATAATTGATGCTCACAAAGCAGGAGAAGGCTACAAGAACGTAGCAAAGTGTTTTCAGGTAGCTGTTTCTTCAGATTGTAATGTTATTAAGAAATGGCAGTTAACAGAAAGAGTGGAGATCAAGGTGAGGTCTGGAAGATGAAGAAAACTTTCTGAAAGAACTGCTTGTTGGATTGCTAGAAAGGCAAATAAAAACCCCTGTTTGACTGCAAAAGACCTTCAGAAAGATTTAGCAGACCCTGGAGTGGTGGTGCACTGTTCTACTATGCAGCGACACCTGAACAAATATGACCTTCATGGGAGAGTCATCAGAAGAAAACCTTTCCTGCATCCTAGCCACAAAATTCAGCGTCTGAAGTTTGCAAATGAACATCTAAGCAAGCCTGATGCATTTTAGAAACAAGTCCTGTGGACTGATGAAATCAAAATGGAACTTTTTGGCCACAATGTGCAAAGGTATGTCTGGAGAAAAAAGGGTGCCAAATTCCAGGAAAAGAACACCTCTCCAACTCTGAAGCATGGGTGTGGATCGATCATGCTTTGGGGTTGTGTTGCAGCCAGTGGCACAGGGCACATTTCATTGGTCGAGGGAAGCATGGATTCGAATAAATACCAGCAAACTCTGGAAGTAAACATCACACCATCTGTAAAAAAGTTGAAGTTAAAAAGAGGATGGGTCCTACAATAAGACGATGATCCAAAACACACCTCAAAATCTACAGTGGAATACCTCAAGAGGCACAAGCTGAAGGTTTTGCCCTGGCCCTCACAGTCCCTGACCTAAACATAATTGAAAATCTGTGGATAGATCTCAAAAGAGCAGTGCATGCAAGACAGCCCAAGAAACTTGTAGAACTGGAAGCCTTTTGCAAGGATGTCTGTGCGAAAATCCCCCAGGTAAGAACTGAAAGATTATTAGCTGGCTACAAAAAGTGTTTACAAGCTGTGATACTTGCCAAAGGGGGTGTTACTAAGTACTGACCATGTCAGGCAGGGTTGCCAACCGTCCCGATTTGCCCGGGACGTCCCGAATTTTAGGTGAATTTAATTTGTCCCGCGAGGAACAGCTCCCGTCCCGTATTCCAATCACAGTCGCAGTTTTTGATGAAATATGGATGAAATATTTTATCCAATAGTAGCAGACTGGTGATTGATGACACATTCTGAACAGGGATCTTTGATAGGCTACTGTGATAAGGCGCCAAAACTCATGCAAACGTTGCTGTGGGAGACGGTTGTTGAGTTCAGTTCAGTCAGTGGTTCTCTGCTCGTGAACAAGTCAGTGAAAATGGATGAACCTGCTAAGAAAAAGAGGCTTTGCAGCTACAACAAGGAATGGGAAGCAAAAAGGTCATGGGTTAAAGCCACCACAGACGCTAGGAGAGCATTTTGTACATTATGCCGCCGAGAGATATCTATTGGCCATGGTGGCGAGCACGACTTATCCCGCCATGAAGACACAGACTCGCACAAAAGGGCTGTGCTATCGAAAGGAGCTAGCAACATCAGTACATTCTTCGCCGCATCTACTTCTGAAATCGACAAAACTTCTGCAAGCGAGGTAGCCTATGTGTATCACACCATCAAACACAGCCATAGCTATAACAGTGTGGACTGTACAGAAGGATGAGGAGATGCTGGAAACTGGAATAGCCATGGAAGAAGTAACTGGTGAGCCTTCATTTGAATTTGTCTGTATATCTTATTTATGCAACCCACACACTTCCACTATAACATGGAGTGGCAGTATTTCTCAATCTAAATATAATTTTAATTTGTCTATTTTGTATCTTGTTTATGCAACCCACACACATATAACTTCATGGGGTGGCAGTATTTCTCAATCTAAATATCATTTTAATTTGTCTATGTATCTTGTTTATGCAACACACACAGACATAAGTTCATTGGGTGGCAGTATTTCTCAATCTAAATATCATTTGTTTTTTTCTTATTTACTGCAGGATAAGAGGATGTCCATGCCACTGTTCTGTAAATAGTTTGGGCTGTGCAGAAGGATGAGGAGATGCTGGAATCTGGAATAGCTATGGAAGAAGTAACTGGTGAGCCTTCATTTGAATGTCCATATAAACATCTTATTACACACACAAGTTCATGGGATGGCAGTAGGCTATTTCTCAATCTAAATATCCTTTCTTTCTCTTATTTATTGCAGGATAAGAGGAGGCCCATGCCATACTGAAAAGATCCAGACCAACGACATATTCTCTTAAGTTTTAATAAATAGTTTAAAAAACTTGCATACATTTCTGTCTTTGCTTTTCCTTCAAGATATGCCCCTCAAATAGAATAACTATGACAATGGTTGGTTTAGGCCTAAAGCTTTTCAGAGTTTGAGAAATTTGAGAAACACTTGTAGGCCTAATGATTGTTTTGATTATTACTTAAACACAATACAGTTTTGTTCGTGCAGTATTAATTTACCAAAATTATACTGAAATTAGTAGGATTGTGGTCTGGATAAGGAAACGTTATGATTTCCGTCGTGGGGCAGTGCGGATAGGCCTGGGAAAAAAAGTCCTGCATTTGGGTTGAAAGTGTCCCTCTTTTGGGCTTCAGGGAGTTGGCAACCCTAATGTCAGGTGCCCAAACTTTTGCTTCAGGTCCTTTTCATTTTTTGGTATTTTATGCCTGTAAATGATGGAAATAAAAATGTAATCTTGCGGAAAATATTAAAGAAATGTGTTGTCTTTACCTTTATGCCTTTTGGTGATCAGTTCATCTTCTGCTCACTTAACTATTCACAGTAACAGACATTTTCAGCAAGGGTGCCCAAACTTTTGCATGCCACTGTAAGTGGCTGGGTATTTTTATCTAACCTGCATGTCTTTGAACTGTGGGAGGAAACTGGAGCACTCGGAGGAAACCAGGCTTGTAGTACTCGAGTCCAGGACTTGGACTCGAGTCCGCCTCGTGCCCTAATTTTAAGGACTCATGACTTGACTTGGACTTGAGCACTGATGACTCGGACTTGGACTCAGACTCGTGCAATAACTGCATTAGGACTCGTAAATTGGAGATGAGGACTCAGATTTTTTCTTTATTTTTTGCAACATGCCATAATAATTTGGCAAAAGATATTTATATTTACATTAATTTTTGTACTAATTTCGTGCAAGAGTCTCATACCTGTGCGCCTTGGCGTGTGCATCAGATAGACTCTCGGATGCGCCAAACGGACTCTTGCGCGCGTGCCATAAACGACTTGCACCTGCACAGGATTAAGGTGCAATCGGTGCACCTATATAAAAACTGAAAACGCACTTACTTTGCGAAGTATTGAGCTGCGTTGCTGACAGATTACCGAGCCTTATTTCCTTGTTTGGTTTCCTGATCCCTGATTTCCTGTTTCATGTCTTTGATTCTGTCTAGTCTACGATAGCCTGTTTGTGCCTCGCTCGACCTGTTGCTTCTTTCACCGTTTTACAATTTTGCCTGTCGTTCTGGATTGTTTACCTGTCTTCACTTATATTAATAAAGACACCTTCTGCACTTACATCCGTCTCCCAACCATCTCTGACAGAATACTTCACACTCCCTGACAAAGAGAATGCACATTCACCTGTTCATACGTCATGTTCAGGAACAAACTAATCAGGGATCCCAGCAGTAATTGAAAAAAATAGAGGAATGTAAGAAACTATCAGCAGGGGTCAAGGGGGCTGCAAGCCCCCTGAAGCTGTTGAGATTTTAACATTTAAAGATGCTATAGAACACATTTTTTTTTACATAGATTTAACATAGAAAAGCAACAGAATTTAACCATAATGTGTATCTATTTGATGCCATATTTTGTAATCAATGACATAAGTGGCAAAAAAAATATTTATAAAAATTACATGAAAATGTAGCTTTGAAGAATATACTTCTTCTAACCCAGACACTGTTCCGCTATCTCTTTTATGGAGGATATCTTTTTTTCCACGACATATTGAATTAAGTTCAACGCATTAGAAACAAAAGCACGAACGGAGTTAAAACACATTTTCTAGCAAATGGGCGCAGCCATATTGTTTTCTCGTTCTATCGCGTACAGTCTCGCGGTATTTACATCAATTTAACTTCCGAGTGTTCCCGAATGTCAACGATAACAAACGAAGCTGACAAAAACAACGCTAAACAAGCCAACCAAATCAGAACGTATTCTGCTGGTCATTTTACTTAACGGATATACACAGGGGTGAAAGTAACTTTTATTTCTTGCTGGTACTATTATTTTGAGTCATCGTGCGCGCGCAGAGCGCGTGCCGAAAAATACACCTAATTATTTATTATTGTCTACTTATCAAGCATTCACTAGGACTTCTTATCACTCAGTAGTACTAGTATAGAGATCTTGCAGTCACGTGACCGGAAAGTACACAACCGCCATCGTGTCGGTCAAAAACACCGCTGAATACTGCTGCACTCGTGTACAGAATGGATCAATTTCAACCGACGGACTACACGGCTCATTTTTCTAATGAACAGATAACTAGATATATGTCTAAAATAAACGATCTACAGATTTGTGACTCTTATGGCTTTCCGGACGGAGTTTTCACGACCGGATTTTGAACTGCCAGCGGAATACCCGGACGTGTATGATTACCTCATCAACTTTCCCTCGCTGTTCAGTGGTGAAGCACTGCGTGCTTATAAATCTCTGGACAGTTTTCTTTACAGAAATTCAGGATTTGTCAGCGACTCAGATGTGGCATCTTGTAAACAAGAAAATGATCCTCACTGGATGGGTAAGTCACTTAAGTATTGAGTATAGCACTGACCAGCCGATAATAGAATAAGGTAATTCCAGATCGTCCGTGTTGTTTACATGGATCTGGCGTTGGAGAGGTAGAGGCTTGGCAGTGGAGATTTGAGTGGCTGTTTTCTGAGCTTAGTCAACAGGCCGGCTCTGCCTGTAGCCTCGCTTTTGCTTCGGCTCCCGGCGCCGCCTCCTTCGCTTTGCTTCCAATAACAATCCACGGAGACCCCGCTGGTCTCGCAATCTGGTCTCGTCCGGAATGTTTTTTTTTTTTTTTCTCGTCCGGAATGTTGTGCATGCGATGGAAATCGCTACAAACCGTCATTTTCTGCTGGAAACCAATGTCCAGTAAGTCCATACGGTTGTAGTGGATATTGAAGTCCGGTACAGACGAACAACACGCAAAAATACACACAAAAACCATAAAAACCGTGCACAGGTAGGGAGAGCTTGTAGCCGGAGCCGTTGTAGTAGAATTGTATATAGTAGGGTTTTCCAGAAGAAAAGGTAGAAGTAAAAGCAGAAGTAGAACCAGAAGTAGAAGTAGAAGGCGGAATACGGCGTTTGACCTACAAGATGGCGTCTGTCACAATCTGGATCGGCTGTGACGTCACATGCAAGATCTCTATAGTACTTTTTTAATCACACTATCACTCTTTCATCCACCTGTATCAGTTTTTGATTGTAAAAAAATTGCAAACATCATTTCAACAACACAATTGTTTTAATAATTTTTTTTTTAGCTGAACAGTTGAAAACTAACTTTTCATTTTGGACATTGGACACAGAACAGTGTGGCAGAACAGAAAAGTGAAAGTTTGTAGGTAAAAGTTGTCCTCTCTTCCTTATCTTATCAAATATATCGTTGTGGTTTTCTGTTGGTGTTTTTTGGATTCTTTGTATTTTCCCACGGGTGTGTCGGAACGTTTGAGAAAGTGCGTGCGTTCTACAGTAAGTGCGTGTGTTCTCAGTGCGCGTGCCATGCATTGGGAGCCTAGTTACTCTGGTCGCTCCAACCAGACAGTAATCTAGAATCTTTGCCCCAACTTCCACTCGATTTACAAATTCTGATCAAAGCTATTTTTAAATAGCCCATCATGAAACATTAACATGTTTCTTTATATGCCTTTTTATTTGGGAGGCTTTGCAACTAACGTCTGTCTGCTAAAACACTGATTACCAGCTGCGCACTTTATAGCACAAGATCTGGTTAAGCCGTACGCGCGCTGTAGCTCGCTCGTTGTTTGTCCAGCGAAACACTGCACACATAATAGAATATTGAAACATCAACACATGTTTCTGTATATGTTGTTTTTTATTTGGGAGGCTTTGCAACAAACGTCTGTCTACTAAAACACTTTGGATACCAGCTGCGCACGTTGGCCCAAGATGGTTAAGCAGTGGGCTCCGCGCACTATCTCGCACGTTGTCTGTCGAGTGAAACACGGAAGGAATTCACTTCAGACAATTCAGAGACAGGTCAGAACGAGTTATATGCAATGTATATTGAGGAAAACGTGTTGCTTTTGGTAAATTGACGTTAGCAGGTGTGGTGTTATGCTTAAAGTGCATTTTTTTTCAGAGACAGTATATTTTTCTTTCTGGTACGGCCAAATCTTTTAGTGGTACGCCGGACCGGTCAGGACCGGCTTACTTTCACCCCTGGCCGTGCCCCAGTTATAAACGGCGTGAGCACAATGTTCTAAAGCTTAACCACGATTTATAAAAGGTGTATTTGAAGAGTCCTTTATTATTTGTCCGAGTGAAACCACCAGTGATGTGAATGCCATGTCTCAATCTGATACCCAGTCACTTAAAAACATGATGTTTGAAATCCCGATTAATTTCGTTGACACAATTTTCTATCAAAGACGAGACTTGGCTGACTAACTGCTGAGCGGGCAGCGTGAGCCCTGCATGAGACGGAATTGAAGCTCCAAAAACGCACCAACAGAAAGACCAAAATATGGGAGACATTTGCAGAAGTTTTGAAAACGGATTACCATACTTGCTGGCGTTTAGTACCATTATTTTCCTATTTATTATTTTTGCGGCTCGAATGGGTGGAGGGGCGGCACGGTGGTGTGGTGGTTAGCGCTGTCGCCTCACAGCAAGAAGGTCCGGGTTCGAGCCCCGGGGCCGGCGAGGGCCTTTCTGTGTGGAGTTTGCATGTTCTCCCCGTGTCCGCGTGGGTTTGCTCCGGTTTCCCCCACAGTCCAAAGACATGCAGGTTAGGTTAACTGGTGACTCTAAATTGACCGTAGGTGTGAATGTGAGTGTGAATGGTTGTCTGTGTCTATGTGTCAGCCCTGTGATGACCTGGCGACTTGTCCAGGGTGTACCCCGCCTTTCGCCTGTAGTCAGCTGGGATAGGCTCCAGCTTGCCTGCGACCCTGTAGAAGGATAAAGCGGCTAGAGATAATGAGATGAGATGAGATGAGAATGGGTGGATTTGAAAGCGTCGGTCGATGCACAGCACTGCAAAAGGAAGCTGCTGCTGACGCGCGTCACACATCCTATGACTTTTTAAACACGCTACTCTTCATCGGAGCTGGTCAAAAATGGCATATTGTGGGTAGATGTGTTTTCTTCTCAAACAGCGAACGTTACTAATTTTATGTGTTTTTTTTTTTTTTTTAGTCAGCATAAACCCTCTCTCTTACAGGTGCGACGCACCGGCCCTAACTCCACACAGAAAGGCCCCTGTCAGCCATGAGGTTCGATCCGGGAACCTTCTTGCTGTGAGGTGACAGTGCTAACCAGGGCAGTAACCAGGATTTTTCAAATACCGAGGTCAAGCATGGCTGACAGCACCCCCCCCCAGGCACAACTTAAATAAATAACAAACCAAGGATAGATTTGGTGGTGGACACATTTATTTTAACAATTCTACAACTGTGGCACCATAACTGTGGTGTTTTATCTGACATAAAAGTAGAAAGGTAGTGAACTCTTGAACTGAGTATACATACCTAAAGTACCAGTTACCTGAAGTATTGGCATTATTTACATTGCAGCATACACATGACAGAAAGGGTGTGAACTGCTGAATTGTAAGCTTTAGTATTACACCTTACAATAATAGTGTGTGTGTGTGTGTGTGTGTGTGTGTGTGTGTGTGTGTGTGTGTGTGTGTGTGTGTGTGAGAGAGTGAGAGAGAGAGTGTGACTGAGAGTTTGTGTGTTATTTGTGGGTGTCTGTATGTGTAGAGACATTCTGACATTCTGAGCAGTAATGTAAAGGCATCAGTCTATCTGGCTGTCTTGAATTGAGATCCATTTGCATGCATTCTCTGAAACACAGTGTTCTCACCATTGCCTGTAATGTAAGTTTGGCTCATAACACATTTACTTGAACAATTCTAAAACTGTGCCATCATAACTGTGGAGTTTTGTCTGACATAAAAGTCAAAACTGAAGTGAACTGAGTGTATTGCTCAGCTACCTGAAGTATTGGCATTATTTACATTTCATTATCTTAAATTACATTAGAATGTAGGGCTATTAGTTCTGTGTGAAGACTGTGTATTAGAGAGAGTGTGTGAGAGTGTATTATTTGTGTGTGTCTGTGTGAGTGAGTGAGAAAGAGAGAGAGAGAGAGAGAGAGAGTTATGAGAGAAAGAGAGAGTTACTCAAACAAGCCCGTTTACTCAGCCCTGCACAGGGCTGCCTGTGACAATGTAGTTTTGAATGTTTCTCGAAATGCTAACTAAAATGTAATAGGCAATGACAATGAAACGTTTCCCCTTGGAAAGTTGGCATGACACCGCTGAACGGTCTGCCACTGCCCTGACAATATTTTCTCACCTTCCCTCCTTCTCTTTCCCTGCTCTTCTGTTGGCTGTCCAAACCTTAATTTAGTTTGTTGCAACGTTTTCATTTTGCACTCGGGTAAAGCTCTATAATGCGATGTGACTATTAGCCTACGTTAGGTTAGGTAGGCATATGTGATACAGCATAGGCCGAATCCCATTTCACCCCTTGGCCCAACCCCTTGGCCCTTCCCCTCCATTTTGCGCGTTCACGTGAAGGGGTAGGGGTATCCCAATCCCAGTTAACGCGGAGGGGTAGGGGAAGGGGTAGGGCTTCTGTACCCCTCCAAACGGAGATTTTCCTGGAGCTGACTCCGAACGAAGGGGTTTGAGTGATTTCCCACAATGCCATGCGGATTTCAGCGAGATTTCATGCGGATTTCAGAAAGATGGCGGTTCCCGCGGCGAAAGATTGTCATAAATGTATTTTCTCCATTATTTACGTGTTTTAAGTTGTTATCCAGAGGAAACACGCCGCTTGATTCGCTTTCGAGCTGAGAATGAGCAGCGATTTCTGAAATCCAAGCTGCTGCTAAAAAGCTTTGGGAGTGAGTATTGTTTTCGGTTGCTTGACTGCGTACGTTTTGTTCTGTTATTCTCGCTTTTATTGTTTACATGAGTGTTCTGACACCTCATTCTGTCGGATGTGGTGCACGAAGCGCCAAAGATATCCCATTCAGTGGTGTTAGTTAACAAATCACACCCCGCCAGCAGAGATTTCTGGTTCTGCCTCTGGCTCTGACTGTAGCGGCTGGTCGCAGCCAATGACGCATTTGGTCGCGTTTTGCTAACGTAAACGCTGACGGAGGTACGCGATGACGTATGCGATCGTTGAAGGGCTATCCCAATACGTAGGGGTTGAATTTCAAGCCCTATCCCTTGTAGCTCAGTTTCAAGGGGAAGGGCCAAAGGGAAGGCGGAGGGGAAGGGGGAGGGGTAGGGGTAGAAATTAGAATTGGGATTGGGCCATAGACTACACCCTGCCTGTTTTATCCAAAACCCAACTTCCCCGGCCGACACTAGTATAGAGGGCTATCGCGTGACGTCACTGTACCACGAGATTTTGTTAGGGCGCCATATTGGAAGACCTCAAGTACATACATACATACTCACAATATAAAACAAACTACGAGCGAGAGTGAAGTGACACGATGGCTGATAATTCTGGTTATGTGAGTACATTACCAGCTGCAGAAAGGGCACGGTATGTGCAGAAACTCGCTGTGATTGATGGGTTTGACCCATATGATAAGACTCGGGGCAAGGGAGAATGGAAACATAAGGAGGACCGGACACCAATTCTGCCATCTGTTTGCTACCCAGACATTGTAAACTATTTGTTGTTTACACCCAGTGCCTACACTGCTGATGACCTGAAAGCCTACAAAGGGCTACAGGCTTACAATTATGTTGTTAGTGGCTTGGTTCGTGATATTACAGCTGTTGTTAAGAATAACCTACACATAGTTATGGCCAAGGTAATCTTGTTGATATTTATCTTTTAATAATATATCTTTTCAGTTGAAAAAATTAATACTTTTTGTTACTATTAAGGTATCCATAATTTAGGTTAATTTATCCAAATTATACATATGTATTTATGATATATGCCTACACAACAACTATGCTTTATTTATATAATAGGAGGGAGAGCAAGCCCCAAACCATCCTAAATTATTATTATTATTATTATTATTATTATTATTATTATTATTATTAATAAATTGTAGAAGTCTGGGAGGCTTGCTCCTCATACAGTTATCAACTTGGGGCCAATTTAGCATGTTTTAAATCTGAATTTCTTGCGTTTGCTTACCTCAAAGTGTCCGCAGATCATGCACAGACTTATCCATTATATCCACAGTTTTTTGCCAAGTCTCACACAGGTTTCTTTCAAGTCTACTGTTGGGCCAATAAATCATAAATAAAACAGCTCAGATTTGTTTGTTTAAGTCGTTTGCCACTCCACTTTATTCTCATGGGTTCACATACCGCTGCCGTTATTTCCCTCTAATCACGAGTTTGTTGGTCTTCCAATATGGCGCAGGGTCTGTTTACTTCCGGTTTTGGGTGACGTTAGTAATATCCCTCTATAGGCTACGTCGCGTGACACTGCATTAGACATGGCAACGATAGAGATAGAGGCTGAGAGATTTCAGATGACATTAGACAATGTGAATTTTATTGGGGGGAAATACAGATGACATGTGGATGTGGACGCTGCGTTTTACATTGATCACTGCTCGAATTCAGCGTAGACCAATTTTAAATTTCTGAAAAAAATACCGAGGACATGACCTCGGTGTCCTCAATGGTAGTTACGGCCATGGTGCTAACCACTGCACCACCATGCCAGCCACACAAGTTTATTAACTGAAAGACGAAAATTATTATAAGCACGAGTTTCCTGTTCGATCTGCAGAGCCTCCACTCCACTGATCAATTATTCATGTTGCTAAGAGGAGCAAGGCAAGCAAACAAAGCCTAATTACTATTGAGCTGTTGTGCTATTTGCTGCACTCATTCTCGTCTATTGCTCCTCTTTACGTACAGGGGCTTAACTGGAGAATGAATCTGCAGAGTGGCCAAACCGTGTGCCTTTTTGCTCTAATTATTTATCACTGATTAGTATAACTAAGAACATTTTCAAAAATTATTTTAAGAAATGCTTACTTAGCATGTTTGGTGCAAATGTTGCATTAAGGATAATATTTCAGGGAGGGGAGGCACTTCTTGGATCATTGCAAACAAGAAGAGGAAAGAGATACCAGGGCGAAGGCTGGAGGGCCTGGGGAGATGCATAATGATAATGCAACAGTAAAACGCTGTCACGCTAATGATGACAGAGTGCAGTTATAATCCCTTTCTGTGGGACACATCTCTGTGTGTGTGTATGTGTAGATATATGTAAATATGTGTAGATTTATGAATCCAAGACCGCTCATGCATGAAGGTCCTGACCATATTTGTTGGGTAGTTAATACTGGAGGGAAAAAAACAAGAAGAGAGAAAGACAGAAACAAAGCATTGTTCCTTTAAAAAAAAAAAACAACTAAGCAACAATACTGGCTTTAACTCCGGTGAGTGTTCTTGGAACTAACATGCAGAAACATGATACCACACAATCACCTTCTCACACCTACACACAGTACAGTGACTGAAAAAGCTAAATTCATCACCTAAAACCCTTTCATTTCTGATTAAGTCTTGGATTCTGTCTTACGTGGATATTCTGCTTGTTAACATGAAAAGCACTGCAAAACCTTTTGACTCTAGCTATTAACATTTACCTTAAAAGGCTACGACATGCTTTTTAATCAGAGTTTTTATAATATCGAAATGGTTGAAAAGTAGAAACTTGACTGTTCCTTAGCGAACACTTTCACATATTTATAGTTCACCTTTTCACCTTCACAATCTCCCCAGCTAAGCGTATACAAATCACACACTCACCTGAGCTGTCCAAGGTTGTAATGTCGTGTCTCTCCATCTGTAGAACGTGTGACACAGAGCGAAAAGCAGGACTGCAGGTGCCTCAGCTCCAGCAGCACTATAGCCAAGTAGTGGATGAACAGCAGTGCGTCCACCAGGGACACCGCATACTGCACAATTCCCTGATAATCCTCATCCTGGATCAACAATGGATTGAGAGACAGTACACATAAACCTCCTGGACTGCACATAAACATTTGTCACTTTTGATAATGATGTTATTATTGGCCCAGACTAAGCCAATGTTAAAATACACTGACAACACGGGTTCACATGAAACAGAAAGCGATGCCAGACCGCTTTATAAACTGATGGCACCGTCTGTTGCGAAAGACAAACGGTATCTGCTTCAAGGAGGACGAATTTAGTGTCGGTATTTTTTCATGTGTCCAATTAGCCCAATTCTAGCACGACACCGACGATTGCAGTTAGGACAGATAAAGTCCTGGTTTGCCATTTCATCAGCAGCTGATCTGGGCCTATTGTGTCTTCTATGTCGCTTTTCTTGGTAGTGTTCTGCACGGACCTCCTCGTTCTTTCTCTTCCCCTCGAGCACGGTCATTCGCCACAAAGCTCTATCAGCAGCAACATCCTGCCACTCAAAAGGGCTCAGTCCACAAACATTAAGATCTTTTTTACAAACATCTTTGAACCTGAGCTTAGGCCTTCCCACTGGCCTCTTTCCTTCAGCAAGTTCTCCATAGAGAAATGCCTTTGGAATCCTCTCATCTTTCATTCTACTAACATGTCCTAGCCAGTGAAGGCGTCGCTGGAGGAGCATGGAATGAAGGCTGGTGAGCTTTGCACGGTTCAAGATTTCAATAGCAGGTATTTTGTCAGTCCAGTGTATACCAAGAATACGCCTCAAACAGCTTGCCTTGCATAAATCCGCCAAGTTTCACTACCGTACAACAAAGTACTCAGGACATATGTTTCAAACACTCTGATCTTGGTATTTTGGGTCAATTTAGGATTTTTCCATACTCTCTTTTGAAGTCTGCCCATAGTAGTAGCAGCTTTGCCTATTCTGATATCTAGCTCATTATCGAGTTACAGTGGAACCTAGATAGGCAAACTTATGTACAGTCTCAAGGGTATGGTCATCAATAGTAATCATGGGAGGTTCTTCACAACCCTGTCCCAGAACTTGAGTTTTTTTCAAGCTGATGGTGAGTCCAAACTCTTTACATGCAAAGGAAAATTTGTTGATGAGAATCTGAAGTTCTGCCTCACTGTGGGCAGCCAATGCTGCATCATCAGCAAACAACATTTCACGAATCATGATTTTCTTTGTAAAACACCTTATACAATAATATTGGAGCAATAACTGTCCAATATGGAGTGCATTATACACAGTCAGGTCCATAAGTATTTGTACAATGACACGCTGTTCGTAATTTTGCCCCTGTACACCACCAGAATGGATTTGAAATGAAGCAATCAAGATGTGATTGAAGTGTAGACTTTCAGCTTTAATTCAAGGATTCTGGCAAAATCACTGTATTAACAACTGCATTAGACATTTTTACATAGTCCTTCCATTTTCACTGGCTCAAAAGCAACTGGACAAACTAACATTATAAATATAAGCATCATTTTTTAATACTTGGATGCAAATCCTTTGCAGTCAATGACCATGTGAAGTCTGATGAACAAATGCTGAGTTTCCTCCCTGAGATGCTTTGTCTACTCTAGTCTTTCTGTTCTTGAGTGCTACCAGTGGTTTGCATCTTGAGGTAAACCCTCTGTATTTACATTCATGATGGCATTTCTTGATTGTAGACTTTGACAATGATAGGCCAACATCTTCAAGACTGTTCTTGACTTGCTCAGATGTTCTGAAGGAATTTTCTTTACCAAGTAAAGAATTCTATAATCATCATCATCATCATCATCATGCGGACTGTTGCACAAGCAACGAGGACTGTTTCATGAAGGTGTCCAGGGACTGATCAAAGTACTCCATTTGAGCCTATCCTTTCACTGGCCCCCGGAGCGGGAGGTAACCAGCGTGAACCTTGTTGGCCCGGGTGACGTTTGAGCCGGTATGATACAAGTTCTTTTCAACCATAGCACGAAACTGCTTGCAAGTATTTGGAAGTGCTGCTAGCTTTTGCATTACTAGCAGTACTATCTTGACAGAACAATGATGTTGCCCAATGGCTTAGACAAACTGGCATCAATGTCTGCTGCAGTGGTTGACCGGGAAATAGGTTTGTTTATTCCCGCTCTTGGGTGATACCATGGGTTACCTAAATGGGTTTGCATGACGGCCGTTGGCTCACAGGGAGCTCCTCCGCCCTTTGATAGGTTTTGTTTTTAGTCCTGCTGGGTGACATGCCACCCTCCTCACCAGTATGACACTGGTGGGAGAGCCGGTTTAGACGCCAACCACCTGTCCGTGCGGCTGGTTTACACTGCTACCAGTAGCAAAGTCCGTCGGGACTTTGACCGGACCACTAAAGTGGATGATCATCCACTTTAGTTGTTTTCTGTGGTCTTCCCAGCATTTTGGTGTTGCTGAGCCCACCAATGAATTTCTTCTTTTTAAGTATGGACCAAATCACTGATTTGGCCACTCCTAAGGTTTCTGCCATCTCTGAAAGGTCTGTTTTGGGTTTTTTTCAGCCTATTGATTGGGGAAGCCATGGCCTAATGATTAGACAAGCAGCTATGGGACCAAAAAGTTGCCGGTGCGATTCCCTGGACCAGCAGGAATGGCTGAAGTGCCCTTGAGCAAGGTACCTAACCCCCAACTGCTCCCTGGGCTGCTCTGTGTATGTTGTACGCCAATCTGGATAACAGCGTCCGCTAAATGCCTGTAATGTAATGATGGCTTCCTTCACTTGCATTGACACCTCTTTGGACAGCATATTGACAGTACCCATGAACAAATGCAAATTCAACACTTGGAATCAACTCCAGACCTTTTATCACCTTAATTTAAATTAATGAGGAAACAGGCCATAACTGGCCATAAAACTGCTTTTCAGTCAACTGTCCGATGACATTTTAGCCTGTGACAAATTAAGGGACTATTTAAAAAAAAGGGTTGTAATTCGTAAATGATTAACACAATATTTTGTTAGATGGCTTAAATTAATGCTGAAAGTCTACACTTTAATCACATCTTGATGGCTTAATTTCATATCCATTGTCATGGTGTATAAAAGCAAAACTACAAAAACTGCACCACAGTCCAAATACTTATGGTCCACAAACCTCTCAAAAATGGATGCACATTTAAAAAAAAAAAAAATAAATAAAAATAAATATATATATATATATATATATATATATATATAAGCTTTGGAGTTAATTATACTCCACAGCTGTGAATATACTGTTACACACTGCAATCCCTATATGCCTTGCAATATACTGAAGCATACTGGTGAAACATGCATATAAATGCACCAACTGAAATGATTTTTTTATAATGCCAATGCATTTATTACTATTAAGCCACCTGCAGAATATTCAGAAGTTTTTTTTATTTACATATTGCACTTTTACAGAATACTGAAAAATAAATACTGCTATTAGCAATTAACAAGCCGCCACTGACAGGCCCTTGAGCAAGGTCCATAAACTTCTCCTTCAGGAGCACCGTATCATGGCTAACGCTATGCTCTGAGCCTGGCTTCCTAACAAAAGATATTTGACTGTACTGTGCGCATGTTTGTATGTAACAACGAAGGGCTGTCTTTTTAACCCATTTTTGTGTTTGATACAACTAATACACACTTCTCTGCCAATGAAAGAGCATAAGAAGGAATAAAAATCCTAGTAAATCATATTGCTCGTCTCTATAGACGCATATACACATCTTTCTGACCTTTATGATCGTTTTTGCTTCTTCTACTGTGTGTTTAAGATGTCTGTGAATTGGCATTTCAATTTTTTGACTCCTCACCTGTGTGTCCAAGATGCGTACTCCATAGAACAGCCAGTAGGAGAGCACGAGCAGGAACGCCAGCATGGCCAGCAAGGATCGGAAAACAAAGATGCGTGGCATGGTGGCCTTGGATGGCTGGAAAAACAGTGCCCACATGGCTAGCAACAAAATAAGCAGCTTAAATGCTACAGAGATGAAGAGGCCCTCACAGGCCGTGCCGCATGGACGCAGCCGCTCAGACCAGAGCAGTCGGGGCAGGATGAGGAATGCGAGTGGTGTCAGGAGAACCAGCAGGCTCAAGATAATAGAGAATGAGACGACTAAATAGCGTTTACAGTCCAGACCCACGCTGTCGTCCAGGTCTTTGCTAATGCGCACAATGTCCTCCTGTGAGAGGGAGTGCTCTGAAGTGCCTGTGATCGCAGTGGTAGTTTCGCCCCAGTTGTCATCCTACAAAGAGAGATAAACTGTAGTCAAAGTAGCATAAAGTATTCTTTAATTATTATGTCTGAATCCAATCCAAGGGAAAAAAAAAATCTCCTACACCCCTCCGCTTCACCTGCGTCTTTCATACAGCAGATTTATACTGTAAGCACAGACAAGGTTTTTTTTTATTTTCAGTGGCCTGCTGAAGATGGCACTAAAACTTAATATGAGATGAAATTTATTGGTTTTATCTAGAAATAATTTATGAACAAGAACCACAGACAGGATTAGATCCAAGCAGAGTGCCTAGAGGCAAACGACTGAGTTCAAAAAATGTTCAAAACAGGAACTGATTATACTGTCTTGATGTCTGGTAGTATAGTATACGCTAAACTTTATCACAGTCTTCCAAGTGAGAAACAGAAATTTATATTTAATAATGGCTCAAAGTTATAGGAGAAATAACAAGCTTGAATAATACACTAGTAGGAGAGGAAAAAAACAACGCAAAATCAAAGAGAAATTGAAATGTAAACAAACAATTAAGCGGCAGTGTAACTTAATATCTACAAATGTTCCATTTCTGATCCCCGTTTACTTTTCCGTCTTGCCAAGTGCGAAATAAACAAACTCTGAGGTCACAGCAACATAGCAATGTTTGAAAAAGGTGGGAAAATAGCGGTCACTTAAAAACTGGTTAGCGCTTCAGGCTAACACTCCAGTTCTGAGGTGAATAATACGACTCGTTAGTTTGTTTACATGAAAAATCATATGAATAATGTAGTGTGTGTGTGTGTTGGCTTGTTTATATATCTTGACGGGGATCAAAAGTCTCCACAAGGATAGAAACTAACCATTTTGGTGTTTGGCCCCAACGAAAACTGATATGTTTTTTATTAACAAAAACAGCAGCCTTTATTTAATGTTATGAAATGTTTCCTTTTGGTTACGAAGATTAAGGTTAGGTTTACACTACTGTTCAAAAGTTTGGGGTCACTCTGAAATGTCCTTATTTTTGAAAGAAAAGCACTGTTCTTTTCAATGAAGATCATCTCATCTCATCTCATCTCATCTCATTATCTCTAGCCGCTTTATCCTTCTACAGGGTTGCAGGCAAGCTGGAGCCTATCCCAGCTGACTACGGGCGAAAGGCGGGGTACACCCTGGACAAGTCGCTAGGTCATCACAGGGCTGACACATAGACACAGACAACCATTCACACTCACATTCACACCTACGGTCAATTTAGAGTCACCAGTTAACCTAACCTGCATGTCTTTGGACTGTGGGGGAAACCGGAGCACCCGGAGGAAACCCACGCGGACACGGGGAGAACATGCAAACTCCGCACAGAAAGGCCCTCGCCGGCCACGGGGCTCGAACCCGGACCTTCTTGCTGTGAGGCGACAGCGCTAACCACTACACCACCGTGCCGCCCTGTTCTTTTCAATGACGATCACTTTAAACTAATCAGAAATCCACTCTATACATTGCTAATGTGGTAAATGACTATTCTCGCTGCAAATGTGTGGTTTTTGGTGCAATATCTCCATAGGTGTATAGAGGCCCATTTCCAGCAACTCTCACTCCAGTGTTCTAATGGTACAATGTGTTTGCTCATTGCCTCAGAAGGCTAATGGATGATTAGAAAACCCTTGTACAATCATGTTAGCACAGCTGAAAACAGTTGAGCTCTTTAGAGAAGCTATAAAACTGACCTTCCTTTGAGCAGATTGAGTTTCTGGAGCATCACATTTGTGGGGTCGATTAAATGCTCAAAATGGCCAGAAAAATGTCTCGACTATATTTTCTATTCGTTTTACAACTTATGGTGGTAAATAAAAGTGTGACTTTTCATGGAAAACACAAAATTATCTGGGTGACCTCAAACTTTTGAACGGTAGTGTAGATGTCAATACAAGGTCCTCACAAGGACAGCGAGACAATTTGTGTGTGTGTGTGTGTGTGTGTGTGTAAGAGCTATTAAAATACAAAAGAAACTAAAGAATACTTAGCCCATGAGCAAACTTTTCATATAACTCATGAATGCTTTAAACTGGGTTGAAGTAGCAATGAAACAGTATAAATAGCACAAAACAAAATGGCATGACGAACAGCATATACGTACAACCTGATATGGTGTTCTGGCACAGTGAGCTCCAAAATTATTAGCACCCTTGGCAAAAAATAAGTGTTTCAGTTCATTAATTCTAGCAGTATCAATAACTGTGACATGGATTTGTCAAAAAAGCAACAAAAAGTGAAAGATAACAAATAAGCCCTTTCTTCATAAACTTTTATGAACATTTGTACAACCTCATTTTCTTCAGCTTTCAGCAGTCTGTAAAAAGAGAGCGCCAATACCTTGTTAAATCTACTTGTACAGTCAATCACACAACAGCTCTTTCCCATTTTAGATCTGTTTTTGTGGCATTAGAGCTGTGTTTCTTCCACTGAGGGTGAAGTCACATGCATTCCTGCTATTGGACGTTATTCTGCTCTCTGAACAACTCAATTACAACTAAGAAAAACTAAAGAGATTAAGATTACATAGCCTGATAATAATCATGATTAATTGTTTTATGTCATCAATTCAAACTGTCATAAATTTGTTTCTCGAATTATCGGCAGATGGGACAACCCCAATTCCAAAAAAGTTGGGACACTGTGTAAACTGTAAATAATAACAATGTGATAATTTACAAAATCATGGAAAGCCTATACTTCATTGAAAATAGTACAAAAACAACATATCAAATGTTGAAACAGAAATTTTGTTTTTTGAAAAATACATGTTCATTTTGAATTTGATGTCAGCAACACGTTTCAGAAAAGTTGGGACAGAGGCAACAAAAGGCTGAAAAAGTTGTATAATGCTAAAAAACCTAATTTGATTAATTGGCAACAGGTCAGTAACATGATTGGGTATAAAAAGAGCATCCCAGAGAGGTGGAGTCTCTCAGAAGTAAAGATGGGGAGGGGTTCAGCGCTCTGTGAAAGACTGCGTGGGCAAACAGTGCAACAATTTAAGAATCACGTTCCACAATGTAAAATTGCAAAGAATTTGGGGATCACATCATCTATGGTACATAATTTCATTAAAAGATTCAGAGAATCTGGAGAAATCTCTGTACGCAAGAAACAAGGCTGAAAACTGATATTGGATGCCTGTGATCTTCAGGCCCTCAGGAGACACTGCATTAAAAGCAGACATGTGTCTGCAGTGGAAATCACTGTGTGGGCTCAGGAACACTTCAGAAAACCATCGTCTATGAAAACAGTTCATTACTGCATCCACAAATACAAGTTAAAGCCAGATATAAACAATATCCAGAAACACCGCCACCTTCTCTGGGCCCGAGCTCTTTTACGATGGACTGAGGCGAAGTGGAAAATTGTCCCAAGGTGCAACAAATCAAAAGTAGAAATTCTTTTTAGAAATCATGGACACCACGTTCTCCAGGCTAAAGAGGAGAGGGACCATCCGGCTTGTTATCAGTGCACAGTTCAAAAGCCGGCATCTGTGATGGTATAAGGGTGCATTCGTGCACGTGACATGGGTAGCTTGTACATCTGGGAAGGCATCATTAATACTGAATGATACAGGTTTCAGAGCAATATGCTGCCATCCAAACAAAATCTTTTTCAGGGAAGGCCTTCCTTCTTTCAGCAAGACAATGCCAAACCGCTTTCTGCACATATTAAAACTGCATGGCTCCAGAGTAAAAGAGTCCGGGTGCTAAACTGGCCTGCCTGCAGTCCAGACCTGTCTCCTGTTTAAAATATTTGGTGCATTATGAAGTGCAAAATACGACAAAGGAGACCCCGAACTGTTGAGCAACTGAAATTGTATATCAGGCAAGAATGGGTCAACATTTCTCTTTCAAAACTACAGCAACTGGTCTCCTCAGTTCCCAAACGTTTACAAAGTGTTGTTAAAAGCAGAAGTGATGCAACACAGTGGTAAACATACCCCTGTCCCAACTTTTTTGAAACGTGTTGCTGACATCAAATTCAAAATGAGCATATATTTTTCAAAGAACAATTAAGTTTCTCAGTTTCAACATTTGATATGTTGCCTTTATACTATTTTCAATGAAATATAGGGTTTCTGTGATTTGCAAATTATTGCATTCTGTTTTTATGTACAGTTTACACAGCGTCCCAACTTTTTTGGAATTGAGGTTGTACAGTTAGGTCCATATATATTTGGACACTGACACAAATTTTGGTTTTTTTACCTGTTTACTGAAACATATTCAGGTTATAGTTATATAATGGACATGGACAAAGTCCAGACTTTCAGCTTTCATTTGAGGGTATCCACATTAAAATTGGATGAAGGGTTTAGGAGTTTCAGCTCCTTAGCATGTGCCACCCTGTTTTTAAAGGGACCAAAAGTAATTGGAAAATTGACTCAAAGGCTATTTCATGGGCAGGTGCGGGCAATTCCTTCGTTATGTCATTCTCAATTAAGCAGATAAAAGGCCTGGGGTTGATTTGAGGTGTGGTGCTTGCATTTGGAAGATTTTGCTGTGAAGAAAACATGCGGTCAAAGGAGCTCTCCATGCAGGTGAAACAAGCCATCCTTAATGGCCCGGTCCCACTGGTCGATGGACACAAAACGTATGCAAAAAGGACACAGCGGACGAGCAAAATTTTGGGGGTGGCTCTATCCATTTTCATCCGCTCCAGAAATGGACAAAATTGGCGAAAATTTGCGAAAACAGAACGGAAAAGAACGGACGTGGGTAGTATATAGCGGGGATGTTAAACGCATGTTCATAGGAAGCCTAGCGGATGAAAGCAGATGGAAGTGGATGACAGCTCCGAAGGGGTTACCGGTGATAACTGAGAAGCGGACGCATAGCAGAAAGAGCGGATGCATAGCAGATGAAGGGGATGCATCACGTACGCCTAACGGAAACAAAGGGGATGTTGCGCGGATGTATATCGGATGCAGACCGTTCACTGCGCATGCGGGGGGTATGAATTGCGTCTGCTCCGTGGATATAAAGGGATGCAGGACGCACGCTGTCAGCATAAAGCGGAAAGACGTGCTGGCGGCTACATCGATACATCTCTACTACTAGATGATTTTCTCCCCCTTTTTATACAAAATATCGATTGTCCGCTAGGTGTCCTTCTACATACTCTAGATATACTCCAGACATCCTAAATATACGAGATACATCCCAGATATAAACGCTTTGTCCGTTTTGAATACTTTATATACGAGATGCATACGCTTACATCCTTTCTATTTCCATGCTACTAACGATGAATAGACGTTTCATGTACCTTATCTTTCCTCCCTCTTTCCGTTTTCAGCTGCAGCGGATGTGAGTTGCGAGGATGCCCAGAGGATGCAGAGAGGATACAGCAGACGTTTAACGGATGATGATGGACATAGAACGTTTGTTGCTCGTATATGTCGCGGATTTACATCGTACACGGCGGAAAGTTCATCCGTTCTAAAAGTTTTGTGCAGCTCAAAACTTTTTGCGCGGATGAAATCACAGTGGACGGATGCTCGATGGATAGAGCGTATGAAGCACGTATGCAATGAGTACACAACGGATGCATAGTGTTTTCCAACGGATGGCAAAGATTTTTTAACGTTTTACATCCTCTTTGCATCCATAAGTGCAGTGGGACCGGGCCTTAAGCTGCAAAAACAGAAAAAACCCATCCGAGAAATTGCTACAATATTGGGAGTGGCAAAATCTACAATTTGGTACATCCTGAGAAAGAAAGAAAGCACTGGTGAACTCATCAATGCAAAAAGACCTGGACGCCCACAGAAGACAACAGTGGTGGATGATCGCAGAATAATTTCCATGGTGAAGAGAAACCCCTTCACAACAGCCAACCAAGTGAACAACACTCTCCAGGAGGTAGGCGTATCAATATCCAAATCTACCATAAAGAGAAGACTGCATGAAAGTAAATACAGAGGGTTCACTGCACGGTGCAAGCCACTCATAAGCCTCAAGAATAAAAAGACTAGATTGGACTTTGCTAAAAAAACTTCTGAAAAAGCCAGCACAGTTCTGGAAGAACATTCTTTGGACAGATGAAACCAAGATCAACCTCTACCAGAATGATGGAAAGAAAAAAGTATGGTGAAGGCGTGGTACAGCTCATGATCCAAAGCATACCACATCATCTGTAAAACATGGCAGAGACAGTGTGATGGCTTGGGCATGCATGGCTGCCAGTGGCACTGGGTCACTAGTGTTTATTGATGATGTGACACAGGACAGAAGCAGCCGGATGAATTCTGAGGTATTCAGAGACATACTGTGTGCTCAAATCCAGCCAAACTGATTGGTCGGCGTTTCATAATACAGATGGACAATGACCCAAAACAAAGCCAAAGCAACCCAGTAGTTTATTAAAGCAAAGAAGTGGAATATTCTTGAATGGCCAAGTCAGTTACCTGATCTCAACCCAATTGAGCATGCATTTCACTTGTTAAAGACTAAACTTCAGACAGAAAGGCCCACAAACAAACAGCAACTGAAAACCACTGCAGTAAAGGCCTGGCAGAGCATTAAAAAGGAGGAAACACAGCGTCTGGTGATGTCCATGAGTTCAAGACTTCAGGCAGTCATTGCCAACAAAGGGTTTTCAACCAAGTATTAGAAATGAACATTTTATTTACAATTATTTAATTTGTCCAATTACTTTTGAGCCCCTGAAATGAAGGGATTGTGTTTAAAAAAGTGCTTTAGTTCCTCACATTTTTATGCAATCATTTTGTTCAACCCACTGAATTAAAGCTGAAAGTCTGAACTTCAACTGCATCTAAATTGTTTTGTTCAAAATTCATTGTGGTAATGTACAGAACCAAAATTAGAAAAATGTTGCCTCTGTCCAAATATTTATGGACCTAACTGTATATTGTTGCATGCCTACTCAGGACTGTTCAACACTGTTTGCCTAACAGTTTAAGACCTTTCCAAAAATGTAGAAAGAGTGCTAGAATAATACAGATAATGCCTCCAAAATAGCTGTCATAACATTAAACTCACACATTGGGCTGGCTGCACTTCCTGTCATCCTTCTGTGTGTGTGGTCCTACAACAACACTCATGTACAAAGGAGCGAGAATGGTGGTGTGTGAGTGTGTATGTCAGATGATGTAAGGGGAGCGAGAGGGTGGTATCATGCACCAAGCTGGCCAAGTGTTTTAGTAAGCTGGAGGGCAGCAGAGTAACAATAGAAGGAAAGGACCGGTGAGACAGAGAGAGAATTAAAAGAATAGAGGGTGGAACAGGAAGGAATGGAGGGATTTTTTTTTGTGACAGGTGAGAACCTTTTCATCATCTCATCTCTAACCCGAATAAAAGAAGCCACATGTGGACGCAAATTTAATTTACTGATAGAGTTGCTCAGGATCTTAACTAGTTATACTGTTAAAAGACACAGTTAACAACAGTAAGGCAAAAAATCTGAAGCAAAAAGGCATTACAATAATATTTCTTACACTACAGCAGTATTAGATATTAACCCGTCTGAAAAGATATTATTAGATATTAGCCCCTTTGAAAAATGAAATAGTCACTAACAATGTGATAATGAGTTGTATGGTTATCATACTGTGAATTCATTACTACTAGCTGCTCATCCGTACACACACACACACACACACACACACACACACACACACACACACACACACACACACACACTCTCTCTCTCTCTCTCTCCTCAGGAATGGAATCCCTGGAGGAGATATAGGATACAGTGGGTGGTATCAGAGTACAGAGATAGTTTTCATATCTGTAAATGATCCTGGAAAAGCTGAACGAAGGCCAGCACACAGCTATAGAAAACTACAGGGAGAGCACAGAAGATTACTCCCCACCCAAAATGTCACATTAAATTCTAAAAAAAAAAAATGCCAAAGAAAATTAAAATGGCTATTTCAATGAGGGGCGGCACGGTGGTGTAGTGGTTCGCGCTGTCGCCTCACAGCAAGAAGGTCCGGGTTCAAGCCTCGTGGCCGGCGAGGGCCTTTCTGTGTGGAGTTTGCATGTTCTCCCCGTGTCCGCGTGGGTTTCCTCCGGGTGCTCCGGTTTCCCCCACAGTCCAAAGACATGCAGGTTAGGTTAACTGGTGACTCCGTAGGTGTGAATGTGAGTGTGAATGGTTGTCTGTGTCTATGTGTCAGCCCTGTGATGACCTGGCGACTTGTCCAGGGTGTACCCCGCCTTTGACCGTAGGTGTGAATGTGAGTGTGAATGGTTGTCTGTGTCTATGTGTCAGCCCTGTGATGACCTGGCGACTTGTCCAGGGTGTACCCCGCCTTTCGCCCGTAGTCAGCTGGGATAGGCTCCAGCTTGCCTGCGACCCTGTAGAACAGGATAAAGCGGCTAGAGATAATGAGATGAGATGAGAAAATGACAGTGAAGGCAAACACACAGTCACACAGAGACTGGAATACACAATATCATCTTTCTCTTCATATCTTCTCTCTTTTATAGCATTTACACACTTAAAATTCAGATTCTGGTTTTTCTTTTTTAATTTACCAAAATGTAAGGTTGTTAAAACAGGCCCAGAAACCCCACCAGAGTGCTGGTACAGAGAGGACAAAGGTCAAAGGTCAAACCACACTGAGATACTGGAAGACATTACTGTCTGCATTATGATAGTGATCATTTGCGACATTTTTCTCAATGTGTACCGCACTGTACAGCCACCAGCCTGGAAGGATGATGGCTAACATGTGCTTCCTGCCAGACATCAAGCCATTTACTGGATCTTTTCCAGAGCTCAAAAGTAAATGGCAGATTTTCTTGTCCTGCTAATTTGCAGGGTTCAGATGGAGTAATGACAAGGTGCCAAAATTCCTTTCCAAATATGTGCCTGTCTACAATAATTGGTTCCACAAACTTAATAATCACTTTCTTGCTTGAAACTGAGTGTTTGCAGCTATGAGTGACTGGAAGTGTCTGACAAAGAAGCTCCCTTGTATCGCAAGAATTATGTAAAGAACCCAACATGAAGGTTTGTGCTGTTGTAGAAAAATATTCATTCAGTCACTACCCAGGAAAGTTCTTCTTATACCACATTAACATTTTCTCCTTGAGTTAGTCTTTGCCATTTCCCACTCAGCCAGCTTTTCCCCTATAGCTACGGTCACAACCGGCCGTACGTGCTCCTACGGCCGGTCTACGTGCAAAAAACGCAAGAAACGCACGGAGGGCGCGCGTGTGACATGCTGATTTTCGAGCCGTAGACTGGCCGCAGAGGTTCTTTGTCATGTCAAACAAACTCTACGGGCACTTACGTTTTTTTCAGGTTGCAAGACAAACTTACGGCCAACGTGCGTCTTTCTCCACGAACAAAAAAAACCCAGCGATTTGGGAAACGCCAAAAATCGCACGGCCAAAAAATCGTACATCCGGTTGTGACCTAGGCTTATCATACAACAGCTACTAATGGTGGAACGCGAAGGCTAATTTGCTTCCTCTGAGACACGTGAAGGCCACCAACTGCGTCTTTTTGTACACAGAGGAAAGTGCTATCTGCCCTCTTTTGCATACATGAACCCACAGATGCTCACGATTAACGAGTGTTGCTATGACAGGGAATCCCATACAACATGTAAATCTTTTGAGTTTTAGAAATGTATGTGAATCAAGCACCTTCTGTCACTGACATTACAACAGCTACACAGTTATATATCATTTTACAAAGACACCAAAAAGAACCAACTTTACATGGCAGAAAACCAGAAGTTAATTTTATCTCTAACTGTTACAAAGTATGATCACTGAAGACTCCTTCCATAAATGCTAAATAAATATTACCTCACAGAAAACAATGTACGTGAATGAAGCTTGCAGACTGAACGACTGTCAGAGCCATGCTGCGATAGAAAATCAATAAACAGCCTTCGAAATCCTGTGGTATTAAGTAAATATACTAGAATTTTATATTTGCCAAATTTTACATAGTAGACTCACTTGGTCCAGTTTTGATTTAGATTTCAATTTTAAAAATTACATACACTATATTGCCAAAAGTATTTGCTCACCTGCCTTGACTCACATATATGAGCTTAAGTGACATCCCATTCCTAATCCATAGGGTTCAATATGACATCGGTCCACCCTTTGCAGCTAGAGCAGCTTCAACTCTTCTGGGAAGGCTGTCCACAAGGTTTAGGAGTGTGTTTATGGGAATTTTTGACCATTCTTCCAGAAGCGCATTTGTGAGGTCACACACGGATGTTGGACGAGAAGGCCTGGCTCTCAGTCTCCGCTCTAATTCATCCCAAAGGTGTTCTATCGGGTTGAGGTCAGGACTCTGTGCAGGCCAGTCCAGTTCATCCACACCAGACTCTGTCATCCATGTCTTTATGGACCTTGCTTTGTGCACTGGTGCACAGTCATGTTGGAAGAGGAAGGGGCCAGCTCCAAACTGTAAAAACAGTCTGCATGCCGAGGTGCTTGATTTTATACACCTGTGGCCATGGAAGTGATTGGAACACCTGATTCCGATAATTTGGATGGGTGAGCAAATACTTTTGGCAATATAGTGTATGTTGAAATTGAAATTAAACTGAAAACAATAATGTGCAAATAATCTTTGCCTTGTATTGCACTCAAAATAATACAATAGCACATTATTTGATGTTTTACCTCATGGATTTTATTTTTTATTTTTCAAAATAAAACATTTCAATTTTGATTCTTGCAACACATTTCAAGGAAAGCTTGGACGGTAAAGCATTTACCACTTTATAATGTTGCCATTCCTTCTCACAACACTTTAAAGGTGTATTGGGACTGAAGACACCAATTGATCATGTTTCAGGTGTTATTTTGTCACATTCTTCCTCCAAACAGGTCTTAAGGTGTGCAACAGTACAGGGTCATCGTTGTTATATTTTATTTTTCATTTCAAAATTCACCACACATTCTCTATTGGGAACAGAGGGGACAGGCACCCTCTTCTTCCACAGCCATGCCTTTGTAATGTGTGCAGAATGTGGTTTTGCATTGTCTTGTTGAAATACCCCTGGAAAAGATGTCTTGAAGGCAGCATATGTTGCTCCATAATCTCAATGTACTTTTTTGCATTAATGCTGCCATCACAGTTACCTTTGCCAAGGGCACTGACACAACCCCATACCATGACAGACCCTGGCTTTTGGACTTGTTGCTGGTAACAGTCTTGGATGGTCCTTTCAGTCTTTTGTCAAGAGCACACAGTGACCATTTCTTCAAAAAAAGACCTGGAATACTGATTCGACTGATGACAATACATGTTTCCACTGTGTGATGGTCCATCCCAGATGCCTCCGAGCCCAGAGAAGTTGACAGCACTTCTGAAAACAGTTAATATAAGGCTTCCTTCTTGCACAGTAAAGTTTTAACTGGTATTTGTGGAGGTAACTCTGTATTGTAGTGCTTGACAAAGATTGGTCAGAGTAATCCTGAGCCCATGTGGTTATATCAGCTATAGATGAATGACAGTTCTTGATGCAGTGCCGTCTGAGGGATCAGAGATCACAGGTGTTCAGCTTAGGCTTGTGCCCTTGCCCTTTACGCACCAAAATTCCTCCAGATTCTTTGAATTGTTTAATGATATTATGAATCGCAGAGTATGAAATATCCAAATCTATTCCTATCATTTGCTAAGGAACATTGTTTTTAAATACAACCCCGATTCCAAAAAAGTTGGGACAAAGTACAAATTGTAAATAAAAACGGAATGCAATAATTTACAAATCTCAAAAACTGATATTGTATTCACAATAGAACATAGACAACATATCAAATGTCGAAAGTGAGACATTTTGAAATTTCATGCCAAATATTGGCTCATTTGAAATTTCATGACAGCAACACATCTCAAAAAAGTTGGGACAGGGGCAATAAGAGGCTGGAAAAGTTAAAGGTACAAAAAAGGAACAGTTGGAGGACCAAATTGCAACTCATTAGGTCAACTGGCAATAGGTCATTAACATAACTGGGTATAAAAAGAGCATTTTGGAGTGGCAGCGGCTCTCAGAAGTAAAGATGGGAAGAGGCTCACCAATCCCCCTAATTCTGCACCGACAAATAGTGGAGCAATATCAGAAAGGAGTTCGACAGTGTAAAATTGCAAAGAGTTTGAACATATCATCTACAGTGCACAATATCATCAAAAGATTCAGAGAATCTGGAAGAATCTCTGTGCGTAAGGGTCAAGGCCGGAAAACCATACTGGGTGCCCGTGATCTTAGGGCCCTTAGACGGCACTGCATCACATACAGGCATGCTTCTGTATTGGAAATCACAAAATGGGCTCAGGAATATTTCCAGAGAACATTATCTGTGAACACAATTCACCGTGCCATCCGCCGTTGCCAGCTAAAACTCTATAGTTCAAAGAAGAAGCCGTATCTAAACATGATCCAGAAGCGCAGACGTCTTCTCTGGGCCAAGGCTCATTTAAAATGGACTGTGGCAAAGTGGAAAACTGTTTTGTGGTCAGACAAATCAAAATTTGAAGTTCTTTATGGAAATCAGGGACGCTGTGTCATTCGGACTAAAGAGGAGAAGGACAACCCAAGTTGTTATCAGCGCTCAGTTCAGAAGCCTGCATCTCTGATGGTATGGGGTTGCATTAGTGCGTGTGGCATGGGCAGCTTACACATCTGGAAAGACACCATCAATGCTGAAAGGTATATCCAGGTTCTAGAGCAACATATACTCCCATCCAGACGACGTCTCTTTCAGGGAAGACCTTGCATTTTCCAACATGACAATGCCAAACCACATACTGCATCAATTACAGCATCATGGCTGCGTAGAAGAAGGGTCCGGGTACTGAACTGGCCAGCCTGCAGTCCAGATCTTTCACCCATAGAAAACATTTGGTGCATCATAAAACGGAAGATACGACAAAAAAGACCTAAGACAGTTGAGCAACTAGAATCCTACATTAGACAAGAATGGGTTAACATTCCTATCCCTAAACTTGAGCAACTTGTCTCCTCAGTCCCCAGACGTTTACAGACTGTTGTAAAGAGAAAAGGGGATGTCTCACAGTGGTAAACATGGCCTTGTCCCAACTTTTTTGAGATGTGTTGTTGTCATGAAATGTAAAATCACCTAATTTTTCTCTTTAAATGATAAATTTTCTCAGTTTAAACATTTGATATGTCATCTATGTTCTATTCTGAATAAAATATGGAATTTTGAAACTTCCACTTCATTGCATTCTGTTTTTATTTATAATTTGTACTTTGTCCCAACTTTTTTGGAATCGGGGTTGCATTTCAATAATTTTCTCACACATCTGTTGACAAACTGGAGAGCCTTGGTTCATCTTTGCTCCTCAAAGACTAAGCCTTTCCTGGATACTGACTTTGTACCAAATCATGATTACAACCACGTGTTTCGAATCACATCATTATTTAATTGTTTTACCTCATTACTAGCCCTAAATTGCCCCCGTCCCGACTTTTTTTTGGGATGTGTTGTTGGCCTGAAATGCAGGAATGGATGTATATTAACAGATGAAATGAAGTTAACCAAACAAAACATGAACTCTCTTGGGTTCATAATGTCTACAATGAAAAACAAGTCAAAGTAAAATTAGAAAGTAAATTTTTATTTGCATTTTCCATACTGTCCCAGTGTTTTATGATTTGGGGTTGTATACAGCACAAAGAATGGAGAGTGAAGCAGAAAAATGACTGCTTTTACTTCTGCCGGAAAACAGCAATTTGCTTCACAAAATATCTTCACTGAGATAAGCAGAGAAGCTAAAAAAATAAATAAAGAACTCAAAAGCTTGGTCACATCCAATACCTTTATGTGGTGAGTGAATAAAATAAAATGTTTGGGAAAAAAAAAATAAGAGACTGAAACTGTAATAGTTATTTTCAAACGCAATAAAAATCCAACCACATTTGGTGTACTGGATCAAGTGCATAAGTCTTTCATCAAAATAAGATGACTTCCGTCATGACAAAAATGCGAAGTGCAGGTCTTTATGGAGAACTGAGAAATAACACAGTAAAAGAACAAACTGAATAAACAAATTTCTTACAGGCATCTGAAGAATCCAAAAAATCCAAAGAGTCCTTATGCAGAGTTTTATAACACAAAGATGTGGTTATCTGGGTGTGTTCAGCTGATGGAGTGACAAACCTAATTATCTCATACAACATGGCTGTAATTCTGACCAACACACACATTATTGCAGTCCGTCTGGCTCCGAGCAGCCGCAAGAAATCACTTCCATGTCATAAAAATGGCCATAATGTTCGTGTTTGAGGTCAGTGTTCTCAGACAGGCAATGTGCCTCACAGAAATCCGGCATCTGAGATAACGTAGCACTGGGGCATACCACTGAGTGAGAGTGCGCGTGTGCGTGTGCGTCCTACCTCTTGAGGCTCGGATGGCGGTGAGCTCAGCTCCTGTGTTGCAGGTTCGCTTTCTAATGCCAGCTCTTCCATCACTGTCTGAAGCCTGGAGTGTGTTTGCGTGTACTTTAGCACTGCAAGAAGTGGCCTTTCTCCAACATGACAGGCGAACAAATGCGTTTTGTGAAGCGAGTACTGGCTTTACTGTTACTTTTATTAGTGTAAAAAAAAAGAAAAAAGAAAAAGAAAATCTCCCATCGTATAATGCAGTCAGGAGTGTAGTGCAGTGAGTTACTGCAAGAGCTTTCAGTAGACGGGTCACATGGGACGGCTGAGTGGCAAAGAAAGTGAGTGAGAGTGAATGTGTCCATCATACAAACCATTCTTTCCCCCCAGAGAGATGACTAACATCATTATCAACCAATTACAGGTCACGTGCATGCCTGTGATGTGATATAATATAATATAATATAATATAATATAATATAATATAATATAATATAATATAATATAATATAATATAGCAGAGGCGGCACGGTGGTGTAGTGGTTAGTGCTGTCGCCTTACAGCAAGAAGGTCCGGGTTCGAGCCCCGTGGCCGGCGAGGGCCTTTCTGTGCGGAGTTTGCATGTTCTCCCCGTGTCCGCGTGGGTTTCCTCCGGGTGCTCCGGTTTCCCCCACAGTCCAAAGACATGCAGGTTAGGTTAACTGGTGACTCTAAATTGACTGTAGGTGTGAATGTGAGTGTGAATGGTTGTCTGTGTCTATGTGTCAGCCCTGTGATGACCTGGCGACTTGTCCAGGGTGTACCCCGCCTTTCACCCGTAGTCAGCTGGGATAGGCTCCAGCTTGCCTGTGACCCTGTAGAACAGGATAAAGCGGCTAGAGATAATGAGATGAGATGAGATAATATAGCAGATATCTTCAGAATGTATCTTGCTCTCTGTATGAGACTTGCCATCCAGCACTTTTCAGTGAATTCTGAAAAGCGAATAACAAAACCTGAATGAAAAGCATTGAAGGTGAAAAAGTCTAAATCTTGGGGGAGGGGGAATGAGGAGGACTTGTTCTTGTTGGTCTTTAAAATATTCAATAACTATAGTAAAACTAAAATACAGCACAATTTTTCATCGGTATTTCTGGTTGTTTTTATACGTGGTACTGCTGTTATGCTGGTACTTGGCAAAGCTAAATATTTTTGCTGTGAATCACATATCACAAAACTATGGTAGGTTTAAAAAGAAAAAGAAAAAACCCAACAACGATCTGCTGCATCTTTGGTGCTTGGACCCTTGCTAAAAAAAAAAAAAGCAAGAACAGAGTAGACCATTTGTACATATGATTATATAAATGATTAATGGTTGGCCACCTATATCGGAAACATTTAAGTATAGAGTAGCAAACTCCTGAAGCGGGTGGAATACTGAAGCGCGGCAGACGGGGAATGTGGTTCACACAGACCTTTATTTTCATGTTTACTTTGCTTTTCAGCCTTTCACTCTCTCTCTCTCACACACACATATACACTATATTGCCAAAAGTATTTGTTCATCCATCCAAATTATCGGAATCAGGTGTTCCAATCACTTCCATGGCCACAGGTGTATAAAATCAAGCACCTCGGCATGCAGACTGTTTTTACAGTTTGGAGCTGGCCTCTTCCTCTTCCAACATGACTGTGCACCAATGCACAAAGCAAGGTCCATAAAGACATGGATGACAGAGTCTGGTGTGGATGAACTTGACTGGCCTGCACAGAGTCCTGACCTCAACCCGATAGAACACCTTTGGGATGAATTAGAGCGGAGACTGAGAGCCAGGCCTTCTCGTCCAACATCAGTGTGTGACCTCACAAATGCGCTTCTGGAAGAATGGTCAAAAATTCCCATAAACACACTCCTAAACCTTGTGGACAGCCTTCCCAGAAGAGTTGAAGCTGCTCTAGCTGCAAAGGGTGGACCGACATCATATTGAACCCTATGGATTAGGAATGGGATGTCACTTAAGCTCATATATGTGAGTCAAGGCAGGTGAGCAAATACTTTTGGCAATATATATATATGGGGTCGCTCTCGTCACTCTCTCCCTCCTTTTCTACCTTCTGTCTTCACTGCAAAACACACAGACACAACGTTAATTGACAACAGGTGTACTGACTTTGCCACTCATCTTCCCTGACACCGCCCTCCATTCACAAACCGATGCTTGGCCACGCCCTTGCTGCCACATACAGATATACTATGCTGTCAGTACTTGGACCCCTTGCAAGAATACATCATCAGGTTTCAAATTCTGATTTGAGGCCACTCCTAAAAAACCAAACATAACATCAAAAATAGCTGCAAGCAGTGATGAGGGGTCCAATCAAATGACCAGAGTATAGTTGCCATGGAAACTTCATGTCATTTTTTGACAAGGGCATGGCTGGATACACTCAAAGCAAGTTTCATGTCAACTGACCAAAGATTGCTAAGATATAAGCTCACTTCCTGTTTGGCGGCTTTGCCATGAAATACGATCTTGGAACAGGAAATGGCAACATGTTCTGATGTCAGGATCCAGTTGAGCAACTGAAGTCATATATCAAGCAAGAATGGGAAAGAATTTCATGTTCGAAACTTCAACAATTAGTGTCATGAGTTCCCAAATGCTTACTGAATGGTGTTAAAAGAAAAGGTGATGTAAGACTGTGGTAAACATGCCCCTGTCCCAGCTTTTTTGGAACATACTGCAGGCATCCAATTCAGCATGAGTGTATATTTATAAAAATCAATACAGTTTATCAGTCTGAACATTAAATATCTTGTCTTTGTATTGTATTCAACTTAATAAAAGTCAAAATGCATTAGCAAATTATTGCATTCTGTTTTTATTTACGTTTTATACATCGTCCCAGCTTTTTTTTTTTTTGGAATAGGGGTGTACTACTAATACGCTGACACTGCAAAAAACTGAATTTGAGGAAAAAATTCCTTATTACTAGTGAAATTATCTTGTTGCATTACTTGCTTACTTACTTAATCCTCTTCGCCCCGAGTGGGGCATGAGGCCAATAACAAGCGCCTCCACTTTTGGCGGTCTTTAGCAAGATGTTGTGCCTCGCCCCATTTCACAGCAGGGCTGTCAATAGCGTTAATGGTAGTATTGGTTTCTGTAACAGGTTGATTTTTTTACAGGGTGGGGTTGTTGACCCCACACCCAACCCCCAACCTGGAGGACCAGGGGGCTGAATTTTGTCTGACATCTATCCCCAAGACCTGCCCGACATGGTAGAACCTTCCAGAGGCAGCGCCCCCGTCGGTATAGCTCTCAGGGGTCACTGATGCACGCAAGCCCCCCCACCACAACAAGGTATCAGCACCTTGGGGAGGATCTTGCTGCATGGACAGATAATTTTACTTGACAAGACATCTTGGAATAAGTTGGTTACAATCTAGAACTAGTTTTAATAATCCCAGAGTTGGTGTCTTGTTTTCTTCTACACTGCAAAAATGATAACAAGTCAAAATATCTTGAATATAGTTGGAACGATCTCGCATTTCCTATTAGAAGAATACAAGACACCAACTCTGAGATTATTAAAACTAGCTCTAGATTGTAACCAACTTAAGCCTCGGTCACAACCGGCCGTACATGCTCCTACGGCCGGTCTACGTGCAAAAAATGTAAGAAACGCACGGAGGGCACGCGTGTGACATGCTGATTTTCGAGCCACAGACCGGCCGCAGAGGTTCTTTGTCATGTCAAACAAACTCTACGGGCACTTACGTTTTTTTTTCAGGTTGCAAGACAAACTTACGGCCAACGTGCATCTTTCTCCATGAACAAAAAAAACCACAGCGATTTGGGAAACGCCAAAAATCGCACGGCTAAAAAATCGTACATCCGGTTGTGACCTAGGCTTTAGTCCAAGATGTCCTGTCAAGTAAAATCATCTGTCCATGCAGCAAGATCATTTCATTAGTATTAAGGAATTTTCTCCTCAAATTCAGTTTTCAGTTTTTTGCAGTGTATGATCCATCACTGGGAAATATTATGCCGCTTTTCCACTACCAACGTGGCTGAGTTGGGCTGAGCCGTGCGGTGCTGAGTTGGGCTGAGCCGTGCCGTACTGAGTTGGGCTGAGTCGAGCTGAGTGGGGCTGTTGGAGTTGCATTTCGACTACAACCGCGCTGAACCGTGCTGGCTGGAAGTGGGTGGACACATTGGGTGGAGTTAGCGAAAGTGGGTGGACATCACGTGATGTCGTTAGGTGGCACAAACAGTGACATCAGTGATCTTTTAAGCGGTAGTCTCACGACCCGGATAATAAACAATAAACATGGAGGACATGGAGTCGTTAGTGTTGCTGGTCTTGGTGCTGTGGCTTGTTGTCACCGACAACGCCAACAGATACTGGCAAGAGCGTATAGATGAGGCGAGGCGCATAAGGCTTCAGAAATTCTCGTAATTCGTAATTCTTCTTCTTCCGGGTTTACGGTGTTTACAGATCCCAGCGTGCTCGCGGGGCGTGTGTGGGCATGTGAGGACACTCCTCCTCACCAATCAGTGTACAGGGGAGTGTCTGCTCACGCCCCTAGCCTCACTCAGCTCGGTTTGGCTCGCTTCAGCCCTACTCCAAAACGGTGTGAGTTTTGGGTGCTAAGCAGGGCTGAAGCGAGCTGAGTCGTGCTGCTCTGAGATAGTCGAAACGCGAGCCGTGTCGGGCTGAAGTGAGCTGAGAAAGGGTAGTGGAAAAGGGCCATTAGTATGCACAAAAAAACTGCATGCAAATCTTGAAACTGTACAGACTCATTTGTATCAAACCTCACAGAAATTGCGTGTGCCGTATTCTTGCCATAACTCGTTTGATGATGCCGTCTCGTACAGTACATGCTTCAGTATACAGTATTTCTATAACAGTACTTACAAATCAGCATTTGCATCTTTGTGTACTGGCTCTGAACATTTGCTTACAGTTTGCGTAACATTTGGATGGGAAGCTCATTTCTGTCGTCGAAAAAAGTGTTGACAGTTGGACTGTCTTCCAGCTGAATACTCTTTACCTTGTAATTCATGTAGCGAATACAGACACACGACCGAGTTACAGCCTACAGCGTCCTCCTGTCTACCATGCTGCATGTTCGGAATATGACATGGGATGCAGCTGTCATTGCTGCTGGATGCCTGACCTTATACAACATGCAGTGTGTCATGAGTTAGCGACCTTCACCAATATACTGTTTACCTACAGTAAGGTACAAAAATCGGCATTCACAACTAACTGAATAAATGATATTTCATCATTTATCACAAACTGACAAGAAATTTTGTTATGTTTATATTATAAATCACTAGAAAGGATTTAAAACTGACACGAATACATTGTGTTTTTGCTACTTGAACATATTTCTCATATGAAATTCAAGTTTTCATTCGACTATACTGTATACCGACCGCGAGTTGGCCTAGTGGTTAGCGTATCCGCTTCTCGATCGGGAGATCGTGAGTTCTACTCACGGTCGGGTCATACCAAAGACCATCATAAAAATGGTACCTACTGCCGTCTGGCAAGGCACACTGCAATACAGATGTGAGTGGGGAGTCAAACTCTTGTGGTTACCAGAGGACTAGCCCCCCACTGTAACCCTAGCTATGTAATAGGCAAGAGGCCGAGGGCTACGGAAACGGAGATCGGCACCGCCCTTTGCGCCACAGGGCATGGGAAGGGACTTTGATACTGTATACCATATACGTATGTGTGGCAGACTCACAGAATTCTGAAATAGGTTTTGACGGTGTATACAGATTCACCACAGCTGGACAGTTGAAAACTGGAAAAAACAAAAAACAACCTACCACCTGGTCTTTATCCAATCTTCTCATCTCATTATCTGCAGCTGCTTTATCCTGTTCTACAGGGTCGCAGGCAAGCTGGAGCCTATCCCAGCTGACTACGGGCGAAAGGTGGGGTACACCCTGGACAAGTCGCCAGGTCATCACAGGGCTGACACATAGACACAGACAACCATTCACACTCACATTCACACCTACGCTCAATTTAGAGTCACCAGTTAACCTAACCTGCATGTCTTTGGACTGTGGGGGAAACCGGAGCACCCGGAGGAAACCCACGCGGACACGGGGAGAACATGCAAACTCCACACAGAAAGGCCCTTGCCAGCCACGGGGCTCGAACCCGGACCTTCTTGCTGTGAGGCGACAGCGCTAACCACTACACCACCGTGCCGCCCCTTATCCAATCTTCAACTGCCTAATTTCGATGATCCTGTGCACATTTTATGCTCAGATTGCTGTTCTTGGATGACAGGAGTGAAACCTGATGTGGATGTGGTCTTCTGCTGGTATAGCTCATCCACCTCAAGAATTGACATGTGAGACATATGAGATGGTTTTCTGTGCACCATGGTTGTAAAGAGTGGTTATTTGCATGACCATGGCCTTCCTTTCACTTCCAACCAGTCTGGCCTTTCTCCTCTGACTTCTCTCTTGAAGAGTTTTACGCATCAATCCATGTAAACTCGACAGACTGTTGTCTATTAAAATCCCAGAAGATCAGCCGTTTCTGAAATACTCAAACCAAACCATCTGGTTCCAACAAGCTCACTGAAATCCCATTTTCTGCATTCTGATGTTGGATGTGAACATTAGCTAAAGCTCATGACCTGCAGGTTTTTCTGCACTGCCATGTGATTAGCTGATTGGACGATTACATGAATGAGCATGTGTACAAGTCTTGCCAGCGAGTGTATAATTCATACATTCAAATGATAACAGATCAGATATCCTCGTCTTGTGACATCATTTTCCAGAACTTTCCCAGGGCATTTTCCATGGCGTCTACAAACAGCTGCTGCTCACGGAAGACCATCTTAGAATGACTCAAGTTTGCAGACATCCTTATTAAGTCAACAATGCAAGGTCTAATGACTGACCGGCTGACTAATACACAGGCCCGCATGCACGCGCGCGCACACACACACACACACACACACACACACACACACACACACACACACAGAGCATTCTTTAACCAATGATAACTATATCACAAGATTGTTTTTGTAGATAAATTGTAAAAAAAAAAAAAAGTTTTTGCTTTGGTTTCCATTCAAATACCATTGAGGATGCAAATTCTGGATCTAGACAGTGAACCTCTCATCCGTCTGTTCTTACAGTTTTATAAGATACATCTATTTCTCCAGACATCTCGGTGGCATCCCTTGTTTCTACACTGTTCCAGGACCTCACTAATATTTACGAAACATTTGATTAATGTTCTCTTTTATACTCCATGGCAGAAAAACTTTCCAGGTTTGAAAAATGATCCTGTGAACAAATCTGCTTACTTTTGGTAACTGCTTACACACAGAAAATAAATGCTTTGACAAAAGCACCAAAACCTTAACTTTTGTAGCGATGTAGCTTTAAAACTAGACGGCCTTTCGATTTCATAAAATCGGTGAAATTTAGTTCTGCTTTGCGCATTCAAGCAGACAGAGGAAGTCCATACAGTATGCGCATGCACAGGTTTACTTTCTTCTTTTCTTCTTTTGGGTTTAACGGCAGCTGGCATCCAGTGTTACATTACTGCCATCGACAGGTTTACTTTGACCGTGCACTGACAGTTCCATCATTCTGTCACTAAATGAACAGCTGATCACGCCGAGGTGCTCGCTGACCGCTGATATTTATTAGTTTGGTCCTGCGCTTCCTTTCATTCGCAACATAATGTCTTTTCTTCTTGCTTTCCGTTACTGTAGTCTAGAGATGAAAGTGGAGCAAAGAAAAAAAATCCTGAACTTTTGAAAGTCAAACTAAGAATAGGGGAGGTTGGGGGGCAACGTCTCCCGAAAAAATTTTTAATAACATAACACGCAAAACCCTGCATTCTAGTGCATTTTAGTACTTATTTTCACTAAAACAAGTTATAACTTTTAAGCCTTTTTCTTTCATGTACATTAATGATTAACATGTCAAAAATATCAAATTTAATTCCCCTAGTTAATGAGTAATTTTCAGGAGTGCATTTAGAAAACGCGGTGATTTTCCTGCTACACAGTTCATCTCATCTCATCTCATTATCTCTAGCCGCTTTATCCTGTTCTACAGGGTCGCAGGCAAGCTGGAGCCTATCCCAGCTGACTACAGGCGAAAGGCGGGGTACACCCTGGACAAGTCGCCAGGTCATCACAGGGCTGACACATAGACACAGACAACCATTCACACTCACATTCACACCTACGCTCAATTTAGAGTCACCAGTTAACCTAACCTGCATGTCTTTGGACTGTGGGGGAAACCGGAGCACCCGGAGGAAACCCACGCAGACACGGGGAGAACATGCAAACTCCACACAGAAAGGCCCTCGCCGGCCCCGGGACTCGAACCCAGGACCTTCTTGCTGTGAGGCGACAGCGCTAACCACTACACCACCGTGCCGCCGCTACACAGTTCATTACTTTGAAAAAAATCAGACAGTTGAAGGTAAACTCAGCAAAATCCCAAAACAGTCCTGTTAAAAAGTAAAGGTCTGTTAGAGTTTCTAAAGCTTTCAGGTTTCAATGTTGGGGACATTGAGCCTCGTTTATCAATATTTTAGTAGAGTTGTGCGTTTGCAGAAGCTAAAGTGAAACGAACATTTCCAATTCAGATTTATGTGAGTTGAAGCCAATTGTTTACATTAGTTCAGGGGTTTTCAAAGTGTGGGAGAGTCAGCCCCCCCTCGGAGAGCAAATAAACAACAGCGCCCCCCCATTACAATTTTTGTTGTTGCTATACTTAAAGTTCCATTCGTATTTTTTAAAAAAATGGTTGTTGTACACATTATTTTTTTCTTTTTCACATTTTAAACATCTGTGCTTTTTAAAACATCTTGTTTTACACATTTTAAACATCCCATAGCATCGTTAGGTAGCATCTCTTGGCAGACAACACACTGTGGCAGTGGAGCATCTTCAGATCCAGTCCATGAAAATCCAAACTTTAAATAATCGTGGTCATACTTCCTTCTTTTTCCAGTCCCCCAGGATTCCGCGGGCCTTTTTTGTGATTGTTGCGGGCTAAAATGTCTGATGTTGGGGGGGGTGGGGGTGTGTTCCAAAAAAATTGTGATGAAAGTTGCGGTGTTTTTTTAGGTTTTTGTTGCGATTACATTGCGGGAGGAAGTGAAAGTTGCGAGAAATTGTTGCGATTTTCTCTTTTTGTGATTAAAATTGAGTGATATGTTAAATATTAAGTTATTACTGAAAAACTATTGATTAAAAAAAACAAAGACACTGAGAAATGGTCCTATAAACCACTTTACCAATATAAAAGATTACCAGGACTACAAAAATGCAGAAAAATAGGCTTTACTGATCCAAATGCTCCTGTTGGTTCAAAAGTTAAAGTGCATAGAACCTCACAGCACAACATGAAGTTACCTTAAAATATAATATAAATGCCTCAGCTTTCATGTAAGAAAAAAAAACTATTAATACTAGTACTGTGTGCAGGCAGTCTCTCCTGAAGACTAAATTAAACAATAATTATAAACTAATAAAATAAATGGCTCAGGCTTCATCTCATCTCATCTCATTATCTCTAGCCGCTTTATCCTTCTACAGGGTCGCAGGCAAGCTGGAGCCTATCCCAGCTGACTACGGGCGAAAGGCGGGGTACACCCTGGACAAGTCGCCAGGTCATCACAGGGCTGACACATAGACACAGACAACCATTCACACTCACATTCACACCTACGGTCAATTTAGAGTCACCAGTTAACCTAACCTGCATGTCTTTGGACTGTGGGGGAAACCGGAGCACCCGGAGGAAACCCACGCGGACACGGGGAGAACATGCAAACTCCGCACAGAAAGGCCCTCGCCGGCCCCGGGGCTCGAACCCAGGACCTTCTTGCTGTGAGGCGACAGCGCTAACCACTACACCACCGTGCCGCCGGCTCAGGCTTCATAGAAGAAAAAAACAATTTGAACAGAATCACACAGTATGATGCTGAAGCTGCCTAAACAATGAAAAATAAAATACCATTTTGGCAAAAATGTTGGCATCCATTAACTTCTTGTATTAAGTAAAAAATAAATAAATAAAGTGCACACAGTCCTTCACTGTAAACATAACACACTTTCAGTGTTGCCAGATACTGCTGACGTTTTCCAGTCCAAATTATGTTCAAAACCCGCCAAAAAGCAGTTGAAATCGTCCAATCTGGCAACACGACGCGCATGCTGCTTCTCTTGAACACACAGAAGTAAGGCGGAAGGTAGTTTGTCGACGTCACCTCAAGACGACGCCAACGATTGGTCAAATTTGCGGGAACGTTGCGGTGATTGGATATAATTGCAACACCGCCCTGAATTCGCGGGGATTGGTTGAATTTGCGCTGAAGTTGCAAATCGCAACATCCTGGAGGCTCTGTTTTTTTGCTTGGCCCAGACTTGTCTCCTCACTCACTGTAGCTTTAAAACCGACCCATTTTGTCTCTCACGTTGAGCCCCCCCTGAAGAACTCTGGTGCCCCCCAGGGGGGGCGCGCCCCACACTTTGAAAAGCCCTGCATTAGTTCATATTGTCTGTAAATTTAAACACACCAATGAATACCAAACTTCTCATGTAAATCAGGGGCGTAGCTAGGATTTTTCAGGGTGTGTGTGTGTGTGTGTGTGTGTGTGTGTGTGTGTGTGTGTGTGTGTGTGTGTGTGTGTCACACACTGACTGGCAGCCTGAGTGCATTATGTAACAAAAAATAAATTACCATTGCTAGTTTTAGGCAGCTTAGAAACCGACTCTTCCATTATTGCTGTTTCTTCCACGTTTTCTTAATGCTGTGTTCTAGAAACGGCACTAAAACTTAGCTTCGAAGCCACAAAATGCAACTTTGATGGAAAAAAAGTATAATAAATTGCTACCTCTCTTCACGTCGAAAGAAGGAGGAAAGTTTTGCTTGTTTTGACATGGCGAATTATTAACATGAGGAAATACTTGTAATTCGCAACTAAAAAGACTGCAGCTACACTGGCAGCTTGAACATGCTTTCTAGTGCGATCATGTTGCGCTTGCGCAGAACGGTGTCAGCCCTGCACGCCTTAGCACGTGCACCTGAAGGCGCGCCTTGGGAGCGCGTGCCTAATGAGGTCCGGCACGAGTGCCGTTAACAAAGAACACCTGTCTTTAATCAATGAACTATGTTTGGACTATTTAAGGACCGCGCCCATGCAAGGACGATGCGAAGTATTACGCCGCATCTAGGAACGCGAAAAATCCGAAAAATACATTTCTCCATTCGGAAAACCGGAGATTTCCAAGAGTTTTGTCAAATATCTGGATTTCTGGGTAAATCCAGAAGACTTTCATCTATAGTAGTCGGTCTTTCACGTTTCATTCGTGTTCTCCATTTTTCTCTCCTGTTTCAAATTTGTATCCCACAATGCCTTGTGCGAACGGGGAAAGCCCACCATGTGATGCATGATGTAGTATCTTGTATTGCGTCACGGTGAAGCAGGAAAAAATAGCCGAGAATTTCAGGCCATGTGGCCCTATAAAATTGGAAGTCTGTGATTCGAATTTAGTAGCTTTCAGTCCACTAAACAAAAATAATTAGGTGTCAGGGAAAATTCTTTTTATGACCTGAACTTGAAAAATCTGAAAGGCAGTCTACCTTTAAAAAAAGGCACAATTCTTTGTTTGTAATTCTGCAACACACTTCCTGCAAAACACTACACACTATACCAGAACAAAATCTCTTGCAATCAAAACACTCCTACTCAAAATGCACAACATTCCTCAAATTGGCAATACCCTCATCAGTATTTTCCGTAAACTGTGGTAGTAAATAATCCCACGTTATTTAAAAAAAAAACAAATTAAAAATAAGCACTGGATAAAAGCCCATCTATCTTATGTAAATAAAGATACAAACTTCATTGTCTGGGGGTCAAGTGTTTCTGAGATAGGTTGCCCTGCACTTGCGATCGGGTTCCCTGTGGTGGTACACGGACGTCGTTCATACATACAGACGTCATACGGTCACAAATGGCATCAAAAATCAGGTCAATGCATTACCATATTCTCTTAAGTATGAAGCTCTGCTCCGCATGCTTTGCGCACAGGGAGCTCTGTTATAATCTGTATATTTTTCTCTGAAGCCATTCTATTGTCGGGTTCACTGAAATGTCAGTAGATGTACTGTACTGGAACCATCTTTCACAGAAGCCTGTATGAGAAAATAAAAAAGGTATTAAAAAAGTACTAAAGACAGCAGTGTTTTGTATAAACCAGGGGTTCTTAACCTTTTCTGCTTTAAGGCCCACCTATTCATACCTGTAATGAGTCGGAGCCCATTAAAAAAGGTCCCCAATTATTTTGGCTCATCTATTCTATTAGAACCTAATAATCTATTGTAAAGTGTCTTAATGGGATGTGACATCACTCCCTGTTACAGATGGGAGCCCAGGAATTAAATAAATGCAATAAAAACAAACCGTTTTTAATTGTAGGCATTGTATTTAAAACTGTATGGATGTGCCAGAAGCCGACATAAAACCATGCATGCAGGGCATTCTCAGTCAAAACGGATTAATGATCCAAAAGTGGAGTCTGGTCGATTAACACAAGAACTTATTGCCATGTTTGTGCACAGCAAACAAGCAAGTTATTAAAACCAAGAAGTACACTCAAAAGAAGTGGATATAGAAACCACTCAATGGGATAGAGCTTTACACGCTAACAAAGAAGGATTTTTCCTCTGAGTTGGAAAATTACACTGGGGAACAATTTGAAAAAATTCTGTTGAGTTAGATTTTTATGCTGATTAAAACTAAAATTGGCATGCTGATTCCAAAATTGCAGTCAGTTTTTTTCTAGCACGTCAAGTTTTTTTCTCCACAGCTTACCCTCCAGATAAGCAAAATTCCACTGTAGTAAGACTATTTGAAGGTTATGGAAGAACGTTATCAGGGTAGATGGGATGTACATATTGCTGACTATTGTTGGAGCATCAAACGTGATAGTCCCCAAGTTGAACATTCCAGAAAGAGCTATAAATGTAAATTTTTACTTTAACTACTTGCACAGGCGGCACGGTGGTGTAGTGGTTAGCACGGTTGCCTCACAGCAAGAAGGTTCCGGATTTGAACCCAGCGGCCGGCGAGGGCCTTTCTGTGTGGAGTTTGCATGTTCTGTCTGTGTGGGGGTGCTCTGGTTTCCCCCACAATCCAAAGACATGCAGTTACAGTAGGTTAACATGGGGCGGCCTTGGGCTGAGGTGCCCTTGAGCGAGGTACCGAATCCCTGACTGCTCCCCGGGTGCTCTGGTGTGGCTGCCCACTGCTCTGGGTGTGTGTTCACTGCTTCAGATTGGTTAAATGCAGAGGATGAATTTCACTGTGCTTGAAGTGTGCATGTGACGAATAAAGGTTTCTTCTTCTTGCACACAATTATAATTACAGTAGCCATATCCGTTGTAAAAACATAGTGTTAAATAAACATTGCAGTCATGCCTGTTTCTTTCATATTTCATTGTATGCCAATATTTGTAAATTTTTATAAAACAAGCACATATCTGTTAAGTACAGTATTTTTCATATTTTTTAAGAAAACGGGGATCCTATAGTTCAAAAACTTGACGTGATAGAGAAAAACTGAGATCAGTTTTGGATTCCGCACCCAAAAATTAGTTAAAAACAGTTGTCAGACCTAACTCAAAAAAATTGTGTTCCCCAGTGTTATCCATCCGTTGAGTTCCCCGACATCTCAAACTACCTGGTGCTGCAGACATCATTCTACATGGACACACAGATGAAAACCTGGAAGAGCATGGAGGAGTACAACTTTTCATATGGCTGGGTTAAATATTTGGGGATCGGGACACTACAAGATAGACGGCGGTAGACAGATCTAAGTGCAGGAAGAGTGTTTATTAGCAGGCGTGATATTTACAAAAGGAAAACAGAAAGTGGAGTATTTAAACAGCGTTATAAACATGACTAGAAACAAATGTGACAGTGATGATGATACTTCGCAAAGCCTCTGTGAAAAAAGCGCCCTTATCTATGTGTACTGATTGCACTCAAATCAATATCAGGTGTTTCCCATAACGACTGGGTCCCAAGAGCGCGGCACAATGCACTCCGTGAGCCCGTACGGCCGCTCGAGCTGCGCCAGACTCAAGTGTGCGAAGGCATGACAGTCAAGTGTTCGCGTGCTGTGTGACCACAACTTTTAGCTCACGTGTATATCGCCACACATCACCACTGAAATGCCTCATTTTCATCGATAATCCATCGCAAATCATCGCGAGCTGGAGTATGAGGCGGATGTGATGTTGAATGCAACCAATTGTAACCTACTTCGAGTAAAAATTACCTTCAACTTGAAAAAAAAAAATTGTGGCCCACTAAATGGCGCTTCGCGGCCTGTGGCTGAGAAACACTGGTCTAAACTACATCATTGTGTTGCTGCTTTCAAAGAACAATTAAAATCGTCCATGTGTTTATCATTTTGCTGGAAAAATGCCATTTTGAAAAAGAATTATGTTCGGATTGCAGAGGTTCATTGTGACACAGAAGTGAGATGTTTATCTCCAAGCATTGTGTCTTATTGGGCTTGTGTGTTTTTGAGTCAAATGAGCCAAGTTTCGCAACAAGCATGTCAGCAATCGCAAAAAAAAATGTAAAAGGTGAAAAAATTGGGAACAGGTATAAGGAAACATCTCATCTCATCTCATTATCTGTAGCCGCTTTATCCTGTTCTACAGGGTCGCAGGCAAGCTGGAGCCTATCCCAGCTGACTACGGGCGAAAGGCGGGGTACACCCTGGACAAGTCGCCAGGTCATCACAGGGCTGACACATAGACACAGACAACCATTCACACTCACATTCACACCTACGGTCAATTTAGAGTCACCAGTTAACCTAACCTGCATGTCTTTGGACTGTGGGGGAAACCGGATCACCCGGAAGAAACCCACACGGACACGGGGAGAACATGCAAACTCCACACAGAAAGGCCCTCGCCGGCCACGGGGCTCGAACCCGGACCTTCTTGCTGTGAGGCGACAGCGCTAACCACTACACCACCGTGCCGCCATAAGGAAACATGACTGTATTAATAAAAGTTAAATGCAATCATTGCTTTGGCATTCACTTCTATAATTATATAATAATATTGTGTCAATATAATGTTGCTGAAAATTCATTCCTTATGACTGAAAGATTTAGTGTTAGCACTTGTACTGAGATTTGGAGCAAGTCCCAGGCTGAAACTCTACAGCTGTGCTCTCTCTCTCTCTCTCTCTCTCTCTCTCACACACACACACACACACACACACACACGGATCTACAGTCCTTCATTAAGAGTGAACATACACACACTTGATTACTGTTCACTATGATGATGTGATATTGATAATAGCCGTATTGTCATTCACAGGAACAAGCAGCTGATTGGATGTTAAAGACACACGTATAAAAAAGCACACAGAAGCCAACGAAGAACCGACCTGATGAAGTGTCACTCTGTCACTCATCACCTTTACAGTGAGCTTCAGTTGAAACAGACACAGCTCGGCTGTGCGAGTGTAAATATTTAAAGGGGAACAGAGGGCAATATATACGGTAGAGTAAATATAACAATAAAACACACATTAACGAACCTTATTCAAGACTTACAAAAGTTTTTTGTTCTAAGGTTGGAAAGTTATAGTGTTTTGAAAGTAGCTTGAGCAAACTATTTCCGCAGTTTGAACAGCCTGCCATGATATTAGTTTTATCCAATCAGAATGCACGTTCATTTTCTCTGCGTAACACTCATGACGTATGTATGTGCCCAGTTGTGTTGGCTCATTGAGGTTGGGAATAGCACGTGTGAAATACCTGTTCCTGCCTCTTGCGACGATTTCGCAAGTCCACGGGTGGCGCCTATCTCATTGCAGCAAATAAATTCTGCTGGACTCGTGAGCAACTCCAAGTTACATTTTCCGCACGAGCACCACGCCGTGTCACCTGCACGCAGACGCTCTGCCCCACGCTCGCCATGCCCATGGTCAGCATCAGTCTCATCCTCGCCGTCATCCGAGCTTTCTTCTCTTATTTCATCACCGGAGTCAAGAGTACCTCTCCTAGGTTTAAACTGGTACCCTTCTAAGCCATAGCCTGCTTGCAGTGTGTCTTGCGGGATCTCTTCGTATGATTCGACAGAGCTGTCGCTTTCACTTGATGCGCCCGACGCCATGATTACACGCTTCTCTCCTAGTGCAGTGGGTAGGGCTGACGTCACGGTCTTTTAAAAATGGCAACTCTTGTGCCGTTTAGCGTACCGACTATTATATTTACAATTACCAAGATATTTCGTTGTTTTCTAGTATATAAATTTGATAGAATACTTAAGAATACGTTACTTTGTCACATCAGCAACTGTATATATTATATTTGGTACCCCTTTAATTTACTCCATACAAAGCCACGTAACGTCATACTCTCCTCTGCACAAGTGACACACATCAATATTATTCTTCATGTCTTCTCACTACCTTAAACACTCAAACCGAGCTCATAATGACAAAGTAGGTCAGAGAGTGAGAGAGACAGAGAGTGAGACAGAGACGGGGGAAGGAGGGAGAGAGAGACAGAGATAGACAAACAGAAAGAAAGAGAGAGAGCATCACACACAATTATTTATATATATATATATATATACACATATATTTCCACAAAACATCTGACAAAATCATTTCCGCTTAGGCGGACTTCTTAAAAACATATTGATGGCTGCACGAATTGACTTTAGTGTTGTTTTGTTGTAGAAAGAGCCGTCTTGCTGTCATGCCGAGGTATAGAACAGCTTTAGATATTTATTTAATTCTTCCTTGGACATTTCAGTGATGTAATTTTCAAACTTCTTTGAGCTTTTGAACCAGTCTAAAAAGAAATCAACAAATTTTAATGCTTAAAGATGAAGAACGTAAACAAACCGGCGAAATGACAGTAGCAATTTGTTAAAAACGCTTTAATAATAACTCTTGAAAAATAAAAAAGATACGTTCTTACCATCAAATACTTTTATTCCATTTTTTTTTGGTATTTTTTAGGGTTTTGTTTTCGAGTAGTTTTTATTTCGTCCTCGGTTGGTTCAGCAACATGCTCCGCCATTTTGTTTTTCTCTACTCATGGTATATGAGCTGATATCCCAGTAGTAGAGTAGCCAATCAGAGTGCGCAATTGCTCATATCCAGTGAATGTGGATAAATTAAATAAATAAAAAATTGAAATATATAATATATACAGTGGTGCTTGAAAGTTTGTGAACCCTTTAGAATGTTCTATATTTCTGCATAAATATGACCAAAAACATCATCAGATTTTCACACAAGTCCTAAAAATAGATCAAGAGGACCCAGTTAAACAAATGAGACAAAAATATTATACTTGGTCATTTATTTATTGAGGAAAATGATCCAATAGTACATATCTGTGAGTGGCAAAAGTATGTGAACCTCTAGGATTAGCAGTTAATTTGAAGGTGAAATTAGAGTCAGGTGTTTTCAATCAATGGGATGACAATCAGGTGTGAGTGGGCACCCTGTTTTATTTAAAGAAGAGGGATCTATCAAAGTCTGATCTTCACAACACATGTTTGTGGAAGTGTATCATGGCACGAACAAAGGAGATTTCTGAGGACCTCAGAAAAAGCGTTGTTGATGCTCATCAGGCTGGAAAAGGTTACAAAACCATCTCTAAAGAGTTTGGACTCCACCAATCCACAGTCAGACAGATTGTGTACAAATGGAGGAAATTCAAGACCATTGTTACCCTCCCCAGGAGTGGTCGACCAACAAAGATCACTCCAAGAGCAAGGCGTGTAATAGTCGGCGAGGCCACAAAGGACCCCAGGGTAACTTCTGAGCAACTGAAGGCCTCTCTCACATTGGCTAATGTTCATGTTCATGAGTCCACCATCAGGAGAACACTGAACAACAATGGTGTGCATGGCAGGGTTGCAAGGAGAAAGCCACTGTTCTCCAAAAAGAACATTGCTGCTCATCTGCAGTTTGCTAAAGATCATGTGGACAAGCCAGAAGGCTATTGGAAAAATGTTTTGTGGATGGATGAGACCAAAATAGAACTTTTTTGGTTTAAATGAGAAGCGTTATGTTTGGAGAAAGGAAAACACTGCATTCCAGCATAAGAACCTTATCCCATCTGTGAAACATGGTGGTGGTAGTATCATGGTTTGGGCCTGTTTTGCTGCATCTGGGCCAGGATGGCTTGCCATCATTGATGGAACAATGAATTCTGAATTATACCAGCGAGTTCTAAAGGAAAATGTCAGGACATCTGTCCATGAACTGAATCTCAAGAGAAGGTGGGTCATGCAGCAAGACAACGACCCTAAGCACACAAGCCGTTCTACCAAAGAATGGTTAAAGAAGAATAAAGTGAATGTTTTGGAATGGCCAAATCAAAGTCCTGCCCTTAATCAATCGAAATGTTGTGGAAGGACCTGAAGCGAGCAGTTCATGTGAGGAAACCCATCAACATCCCAGAGTTGAAGCTGTTCTGTACGGAGGAATGGGCTAAAATTCCTCCTTTAATTTATTTACATACACATACATTGGACATTTAAAATTATATAACTTCTTAGAACTTAGTATTGAAAAATAATTAGAATTGAATACAGGTAGTCGTCGACTTATGACTGCGTTTGGTTACGACTGACCAGTCGTAAACTGATCTGGTCATAAGTCGGCCTATGTTAAATGAATGTAAGTATATTGTGATGTGTAATGATATTGTAATCATCTTAAAGTCTTATTTTATCAACATTTTCTCATTTCATTACCATGGCTCATTATTTGGTTTAAGTCAAACACTGCATATTCAGGGGTGAAAGTAACTTTTATTTCTTGCTGGTATACTATTTTGAGCCATAGTGCACGCGCCGAAAAATACACCTAATTACTTATTATTGTCTACTTATCAAGCATTCACTAGGACTTCTTATCACTCAGTAGTACTAGTATAGTACTTTTTTATCACACTATCACTCTTTCATCCACCTGTATCAGTTTTTGATTATAAATAAATTGCAAACACAACATTTCAACAACACAATCGTTTTAATAAAATTTTTTTAGCTGAACAGTTGAAAACTAACTTTTCATTTTGGACATTGGACACAGAACAGTGTAACAGAACAGAAAAGTATAAGTTACTTTGATTACCAGCTGCGCATGTTATAGCACAAGATCTGGTTAAGCCGCACGCGCGCTGTAGCTCGCTTGTTGTTTGTCCAGCGAAACGCTGCACTGCACACATAATAGAAGAGGCTGGATGCAGTGTTGCCAGATTGGGCAGTTTTAAGTGCATTTTGGCAGGTTTTGAACATATTTTGGGCTGGAAACCGTCAGCAGTATCTGACAACACTGGCTGGATGCTGGGCGCTGCCGGGAGCTGGGGCGGAAACTGTCGTACGCTCAGCTAGCTCAGCTGGGAAACACTTGCCAGTCATAACCAGATGGTCATAAAGTCGATTGGTTGTAAGTCGCATAGGTCGTAAGTCGACGACTACCTGTATAGCTAAATAAGATACTAATGATATCTCAAAATAATTAAGTTATTCCACAAAATCGAGTCGTACATGATCTGATAGCTGAAGAGGTGCATTGCGCCGAGTTGGCTATAAGCCACGTATAACGAGGTTGAGTGGAATAACTGTTTTATTCTATCCACATTCACTGTATTTTAAGAAACAGAGCATTTTCATTTATATTTCCTGCAAAGCCGATAAATAAAAACTTTATACAAAACGTCTGATAAAATCATTTCTGCTTAGAATGTAAACAAACCGGCGAAATGACAGCAGCAATTTGTGAAAAATGCCATAATAATAATTCTTGAAAAATAAAAAAATATATACGTTCTTTTGTCCTCGGTTGGTTCAGCAATACGCGCTACCATTTTCTTTTCTTCTTTTTTTGGCAGTTGGCAAACCAACTTAAAGGTGCATTACTGCCACTGACTGGGCTGGAGTGTGGAACAGGAGGTACTGGGGGTGGGGGGGAGGGACTATATTCTTTTATTTAGATATTTCTGTTTCTTTTAAATACTTGATAAAGTGATATATCTGACTTGATGCACTCCGCCATTTTGTTTTTCTCTACTCACGGTATATGAGCTGATATCCTAGTAGTAGTCAATCAGAGCACATGATTGCTCACATCCAGTGAATGTGGATAGAAAATATATCCACAGACCGGCAGATAGATACAAACAGAGGGATAGAAAAAGACAAGAGGAAATGATACAGGCATAGGGTGAGATTGAGGAAGAGAAATATACAGAGAGAGGGAGAGAGAGACAGAAATGATGGGCGTTGGGGTTAATGATATGAGGATGGTGAGGTTCCTGGACTGAACCCTCTGTTCCTGTAATGGTTCTAATTATGTTTATATCAGCAGTTTGGGAAAAGGGGAGGAAAAGGAACACTTGGCTCTCCTCTTCATATCTTCATCTATTCGTTCAGTGGTTTGTGGGTGATGAGACTGAAATGAACCACATCTTTATGACTGCATGCCAAATACCTCACTGCCTTCATGCCATTCCTGAATCTGACTCAGCTTGCAAGTCCAAAAATCTGAGTCTGCTACCAACAACAGTTTTATCTCAGCATCGCCAACAAAACACTATTGTATTCATATTCACTGTTTAATGAGTTTATAAATACAGTGGGGCAAAAAAGTATTTAGTCAGTCACCAACTGTGCAAGTTCTCCCACTTAAGGTGAGAGAGGCCTGTAATTTTCATCATAGGTACACTTCAACTATGAGAGACAGAATGAGGAAAAAAATCCAGAAAATCACATTGTCTGATTTTTAAAGAATTTATTTGCAAATTATGGTGGAAAATAAATATTTGGTCAATAAGAAAAGTTCATCTCAATACTTTGTTATATACCCTTTGTTGGCAATGACAGAGGTCAAACGTTTTCTGTAAGTCTTCACAAGGTTTTCACACACTGTTGCTGGTATTTTGGCCCATTCCTCCATGCAGATCTCCTCTAGAGCAGTGATGTTTTGGGGCTGTCGCTGGGCAACACGGATTTTCAACTCCCTCCAAAGATTTTCTATGGGGTTGAGATCTGGAGACTGGCTAGGCCACTCCAGGACCTTGAAATGCTTCTTACGAAGCCACTCCTTCATTGCCCAGGCGGTGTGTTTGGGATCAGTGTCGTGCTGAAAGACCCAGCCACGTTTCATCTTCAATGCCCTTGCTGATGGAAGGAGGTTTTCACTCAAAATCTCACGATACATGGCCCCATTCATTCTTTCCTTTACACGGATCAGTCGTCCTGGCCCCTTTGCAGAAAAACAGCCCCAAAGCATGATGTTTCCACCCCCATGCTTCACAGTAGGTATGGTGTTCTTTGGATGCAACTCAGCATTCTTTCTCCTCCAAACACGACAAGTTGAGTTTTTACCAAAAAGTTATATTTTGGTTTCATCTGACCATATGACATTCTCCCAGTCCTCTTCTGGATCATCCAAATGCTCTCTAACAAAACTCAGACGGGCCTGGACATGTACTGGCTTAAGCAGGGGGACACGTCTGGCACTGCAGGATTTGAGTCCCTGGCGGCGTAGTGTGTTACTGATGGTAGCCTTTGTTACTTTGGTCCCAGCTCTCTGCAGGCCATTCACTAGGTCCCCCCGTGTGGTTCTGGGATTTTTGCTCACCGTTCTTGTGATCATTTTGACCCCACGGGGTGAGATCTTGCGTGGAGCACCAGATCGAGGGAGATTATCAGTGATCTTGTATGTCTTCCATTTTCTAATAATTGCTCCCACAGTTGATTTCTTCACACCAAACTGCTTACCTATTGCAGATTCAGTCTTCCCAGCCTGGTGCAGGTCTACAATTTTGTTTCTGGTGTCCTTTGACAGCTCTTTGGTCTTGGCCATAGTGGAGTCTGGAGTGTGACTGTTTGAGGTTCTGGACAGGTGTCTTTTATACTGATAATGAGTTCAAACAGGTGCCATTAATACAGGTAACGAGTGGAGGACAGAGGAGCCTCTTAAAGAAGAAGTTACAGGTCTGTGAGAGCCAGAAATCTTGCTTGTTTGTAGGTGACCAAATACTTATTTTACCGAGGAATTTACCAATTAATTCATTAAAAATCCTACAATGTGGTTTCCTGGATTCTTTCCCCCCATTCTGTCTCTCATAGTTGAGGTATACCTATGATGAAAATTACAGGCCTCTCTCATCTTTTTAAGTGGGAGAACTTGGACAATTGGTGGCTGACTAAATACTTTTTTGCCCCACTGTGAAGTAAATCTAAATATGTTGACAACAAAAAAGCCCTGAGACAGTACTGAAGCACTAACAGGAGCATTTGTGCATTTCCCATCATCACCTGAAGAAATAAAAACACTTCTGGGAAACATTCCTGCGCAGTATAAACCCACAGTTACCAAATCTCACCTGTGTTTCATCTCCTCGCATGGACTGGTCTCCCAGCAGCGGCTCTGCAGGAGGAGCGTTGATGGTGACGGACTTCTCCGAGCGACTGCTGTCTTTACTGCGAGACTTGTGTCGTTCTCTGCTGCGCTCTCTGAAAATAAACAAGTTAAAATGTGAAATCTGTGACATTACACTACACAAATCTATTCAGTGGCTAACAATATTCATTTATTAGATGAGTTAATTTATTATACCCCACTCCCACGGAAAACCGTAAATTATTATGAAGTAGTGGGGTCCTGTGGGAATGGGAGCAAAGTCGAAACATTAATCTTCCCCCTGCTGACCTGGTAACGTTTACAGAAATCTTTTGAGGGAATCAGAACCGTCGGATTTATGTGTTGTACCCAGTCAAGATGTTGCTGTTGGTGACGTAAATGATTATAGAGTGATGTTGAGACACCACGACTCGTACTCAAAACAACAAGCAGACGTCAGCAGATACAGTGGGAGAACCATATCCATAGGGTAACGTGACCAGACGTCCCGGGATAGTCCCGATTTTGAGTTGCGTGTCCCCAGTCCCGACAAAGGTCTGTCGGGACGCTGAAATGTCCCGGTTTACACCAAACACTAACAATCTGTCCTGGTTACAGCGATCATATATAGCCAACGAGATGTCAATAAAGCTTCTAGCAATTCAGCATCAATGTGCGTGTGTGTGCAGTCAACCTTACAATGTATCTATTTGTACAATGTTGCAATATCGAGGCCACGTTATAACGTTTTTTTTTCACTAGCGGCTGTTAACTACTACGCGACAATGCCGAACGGATGAGCGCTGGGCGGAGATGTTCGCGCACTTCAAGAGTAGGGAGATTCCTTACAGCAATGCCAGCCAGCTTTGCCAGTTTGCCATGTGCCTACCTGGCACCAATGCTCCAGTTGAGCGAATATTTTCACTCATGAGCAACACCTGGACTGGCGAGAGGAATCGCATGACCGTGCCTACTCTCAAAGCCTTGCTCATTACCCGGACCAATTTTGACGATACTTGCTCGCAGTTTCACAGCAGGCTCTCGGGCAGTAAAGCGCTACTGGAGCAAATTCACTCATCGCAATAAAATGGCATCTTCTTTAGGGTGGGTGGGTTGGGTGGCTGCATTTCTGAAACATTTTTTGTTGTCTTTCATCTGTTTCATCTGTCTTTAATCTGTATCACAGATTGTCTTGACTTGTTTGATGCTGTTGTCAACTCACGGTTCACGTTTTCAAAATAGTTAATAGCCGACACTGGTTAAGATTAAACAGAGGCATTTTGGGTAAAGGTTCGGAGGTGACAACGATTAGGCTCATGCGCTCGTTCCTGTTACAATGCATAGCCTATTGTTTAAAAAAAAAAAAGTTCATCGCATAAAATGTTGATGTTAATATGCAAGCAATGCATTTTCTTGGCGTTTTCACAAAGGTGAAATAAATCAGTTGAAATTTAGGCTATTGGCCTATTCCCTATCATCACATCTGTTGTCTGATTTTCTTACTTTAACTGAATTGTGAGAGAAGTACATGTAGATAACAAGAAAATACTTGATTATTCTCTGAAATGTTGATAAAAGTGAGCTACAAAATGATAAAAGCACCTGTCTGAGCCGGCGCATGTTTACATCAAAACGCGTGTGCGTGCACGAGTATCACGGTCACGCGCAAAGTGTCCCGGTTTTAGACTCGGGAAATCTGGTCACCCTACCATAGGGGGATATGTTCCAACACCTAATACAGATAGCTGAAACTGCAGATAGGAGCGAACCATATATAAAGCTTGCTTTTTCCGTATATACAGTCTTGTGCAAAAGTCTTAGGCACCATATTGTTTTTTTCATACAAACTTTGTTATAGATTTCTATTTTATGACTTCTACATTATCGAGTCAGTACAAAAACATTTTAGGAGTCCAGATGTTTGTTCTCCAGCACAAAATTAAATGTTACAGGAAATAAAGTTGGTATCTGAGCAGCATATTATATAAGAGACCACTTTTCAGATTAAAAAAAGAAAGCATAATGAAGGCTACTGGGTTTTGGTGCAAAATTAAGAAGAGAGTGTAAACAGTCATACAGGGCTCGACATTAAGGACTGCCCGATTGCCCGGGGCAAGTGAAACATTCATTCAGGCAAGTGGGATATGTCCCTGACATGCCTAACCAGGCAAGTTGGAAAGAGCATATATTATGAACTAGCACCACAAAAAATAGGCTTTTTGATCTTTTATTTCAGTTCCTAAAAGCGTCCCTCACTACGTATCCGCCATTATGTCTTGGCTGTTTTCTTAGTCTCGGTTTCATTTGCTGCTTTGCAAGTTATTTTATATACCCCCGCTGTTGTAGTATGGCACGCGTACTGTTTATAGACCCCTTGTGCATGACGTCATGCATCACGTGATAATTACAGCTGGGGTCAGACAGACACCATCTTTCATGCAAGCAAGGCTTAATCTGTCTTCAATATGGTTCATTTTTGCGCTGTTTTTGCTTGTTCAAACAGCGAAATAGATAAAAGGCATTACCGTCTCCCCGCTATCAAGAAAAATGTTAACAAATAGAAGCAAATATTTCAAGAACAACGAGGAAACGAGTGGTTAAAGAATACGAAGAGAGAAGCTGAGCCTGAAAACACCTGAGAAATTCACAATTGTATTTAAAATGTATTTTACAGAAACAGAAAGTTGGAAGGGGCAGCACGATGGTGTAATGGTTAGCGTTGTCGCCTCACAGCAAGAAGGTCCGGGTTCGAGCCCCGTGGCTGGCGAGGGCCTTTCTGTGCAGAGTTTGCATGTTGTCCGTGTGGGTTTGCTCTGGTTTCTCCCAAAGACATGCAGGTTAGGTTAACTGGTGACTCTAAATTGACCGTAGGTGTGAATGTGAGTGTGAATGGTTGTCTGTGTCTATGTGTCAGCCCTGTGATGACCTGGCGACTTGTCCAGGGTGTACCCCGCCTTTCACCCGTAGTCAGCTGGGATAGGCTCCAGCTTGCCTGCAACCCTGTAGAACAGGATAAAGCAGCTACAGATAATGAGAAAGTCGGAAGTGAGGATGGAAGAGTTTGCTTAAGAATCTCGTTTTATTTATTTATTTATTTTTCCTGCTCGCATTCAAATTAGCGCCTTCATGAAAGTGCTTGATTTTCTTACAGGTGAAGCCGCTTCCTTATTTGACACAGAAAACCCAGATTGGTTTCAAACAACTAGGGTATAAAAAACTCAACAAGGAGCAACATGCGTGATAAATCTTGAAAGAAAAGAACAGATTAAGAGCAGAGAGAGAGCTGGAGCTCTGTTTCTGTTATCAGAGGAACACAGTCCTGTGCAAAATCTTTATATATCGGGCTTTTTTTAACATCATCCATGTCTAGGTTTAAAAAAACAAAGAAAAAACCTGTGCTGTGTCATGACAGACCGGCTGCACTGATTCAGTTACAGGTTGCCAGGTCTGTATAAACAACGAAAACCTACACACTAAACAATAATTTATCTCAAACATTATCCTGTCTGTCATTACGCAGCACGTTTTTTTTTCCTTTAAACCTAGAGGTGGATGATATCACAAAAAAAAGATACATAAATATTCTCATACACAGTACTGTTCAAAAGTCTTGGCACTCTATTGTTTTCTTCATACAAACTTTGTTATAGATTTCTATTTTATGATTTCTACATTATTGAGTAATGAACCTACAGTCTGAGAGAGAATTCTACACAAACACACTGAACTTTACAACAGTTGCATGCATGGGAAATGGAAATAAATCGACTAAGGCAGGAAAAACTATTTTGGATAAAATTGTTATTGTCTGTTACAAGTAAAAATAAAAAGTAACCAATAACCAAACTTAATAATAAACTTAATCAATAACCAAACTTCAACTCAATGTGTGATCTTCATTTTATGTTGCAATTCATAACTATTCTATGGTTTTCTTAAAAAAAAAAAGTAGTATTCGCAAAATAGGGGGAAAGTGATAATATTGGGGGAGGGGGGGAGTGGAAATTAACCTCCACTTGCAAAGTTAATGTCGAGCCCTGTCTTATGGCCCTTTTCCACTACCCTTTTTCAGCTCACTTCAGCTCGCTTCAGCTCACTTCAGCCCGACACGGCTTGCGTTTCGACTACCTCAGAACAGCACGACTCAGCTCGCTTCAGCCCTGCTCAGCCCCCAAAACTTGCACGGTTTTGGAGTGGGGCTGAAGCGAGCCCAACCGAGCCAAGTGGGGCTAGGGGCGTGAGGAGACACTCCCCTGTGCACTGATTGGTGAGGAGGAGTGTCTTCACATGCCCACACACGCCCCGCGAGCACGCTGGGATCTGTAAACACTGTAAACCCGGAAGAAGAAGAATTACGAATTACGAGAATTTCTGAAGCCTTATGCGCCTCGCCTCATCTATACGCTCTTGCCAGTATCTGTTGGCGTTGTCGGTGACAACAAGCCACAGCACCAAGACCAGCAACACTAACGACTCCATGTCCTCCATGTTTATTGTTTACTATCCGGGTCGTGAGACTACCGCTTAAAAGGTCACTGATGTCACTGTTTGCGCCGCCTAACGACATCACGTGACGTCCACCCACTTTCACTAACTCCACCCAATGTGTCCACCCACTTCCAGCCAGCACGGTTCAGCGCGGTTGTAGTCGAAATGCAATTCCAACAGCCCTGCTCAGCTCGACTCAGCCCAACTCAGCACGGCACGGCTCAGCCCAACTCAGCCGCGTTGGGAGTGGAAAAGCGGCAATAGTGTCCAGAAGAACTGTGGCTAGTTCTGTAAGATGCTCAGTAAAACCTACAGCTCATTTCCTTATCAAACTGCACTCATTATACCTGAGACTACTTTTTTAAAGCAAAGGGTTGTCTCACACCAAATATTGACTGTTTCATTTATTATGGCTTACTGCTTACTGTTTATAGTATTTTTTTAATGTTGAAACATCTCATTTCATTATTTTTAAGCCATTTTTGGTCGACAGCATTTCTTTACATGTGCCTCAGACTTTTGTACTGTATATACCTATGATAAAGTTTCATTTATAAACTATACACAGTATAACATCAACAACAGTAACTCATAAAAAAATGCGTCACTCTGGATAAGAGTGTCTGCTAAATGCCATGTAATGTAATGTGAAATAAAATTTACATTTTATTTTAAATGCGTTACCTGCAGCACAACGTATCCCAAATAGAATATGCCAAGCGAGGACACAAACCCGCATCCTCTGATTGAAAGTCCTGTGCTTTCATCACTACACAACATACAAGTCAAGTCAAAGTCCCTCTCACGCCAGAATGTGGTCTTCCCAGGCAGTCTCCTGTCCCAGTACTAACCAACTCTTTAAGGCGTATGGGTGCGGCGCTGATCTCCGTTTTGATAGCCCTCGGCCTCTCGCCTATACAGCCAGGGTTACAGTGGGGGGCTGGTCCTCTGGTAAACGCAAGAGTTTGACTCCCCACTCACATCTGTATTGCAGCGTGTCTTGCCAGATGGTAGTAGGTACCATTTTTATGATGGTCTTTGGTATGACCCAACCATGAGTAGAACTCACAAGCTCCCGGTCGAGAGGTGGACACGCTAACCACTAGGCCAACTCGCAGTCATACAACATACAGTCTGGCGTTTTTTTGTTCCCCCCCCAGCTTATAAACTGATGGCACTTTTTACACTGTTGCCAGTGTGTCCTGACAGTTTGGACGCCACTTATTACACCATTTTTGTTTGTTTTACAAAAAGTGACCTATTGTGGCAACTTCGGCTTGACAAACATGCGCGCAAGTAGTAGTATTAATAATAATAAAGATGTTAGCGTTGAAGATGACGTCACGGCAGTTTCATGTGGTGTTGCTATGACGGTCAGCTGTAGTGGAAAACGAATCAAGTCAAGCCGGTACCATGCAGTGTAAAAGGGCCTACAGCAAGGCAGCTAATCCAACAGAAAGAAGCCCAGCTCAGCATCTGTCTTTACCATTTTATCACTCTTAGCTCTTGCCAGCGAATAAAATCCAGTCCAAGATTTACTCTTGTCCAGTCACGCTCGCTTTTCTTCTCTTCCTGGCTTCCTCCGACAGCATCTTCTTTGGTTTCTTCACCTCGACTGCCATGATGTCCATACTGGGAATACCGATTTAGCTTATTTTTATAGCTAGTGTTGCTGGTTGATTTTGGAAGCTGCTGGTGGTGCAGTAAAGCTTTAGACAGATCTCGTGAGATGTCTCAGGGATGCCCCACCAGAGTTACATAGTGCTATAACTGATGAAGTGGGTGTGGAATTGAAATGGAAGACAAACCATTCTCCCTATTATGAGTCGATGTACCATGAAAATAATTTTGAAGCTGATATTTTAAGCTAAAATTCCTACCTAGTGTCGCTTTAACTTATTTACATACACATACATTGGACATTTACAATTATATAACTTCTTAGAACTCAGCATCGAAAAATAATTAGAATTGAATATAGCCAAATAAGATACTAACAATATCTCAAAATAATTAAGTTATTCCACAAAATAGAGTCGTACATGAGCTGATAGCTGACGAGGCATGTAGCGCCAAGTTGGCTATAAGCCATGTACGACGAGACTGAATGGAATAATTGTTTTATTCTATCCACATTCACTGTATTTTGAGGAACAGAGCATATTTAATTTATATTTTTTGCAAATTTGATAAATAAAAACTTTATACAAAATGTCCAACAAAATAATTTCCACTTAGAATGTAAATAAACCGACGAAATGACAGTAGCAATTTGTGAAAAATGCAATTAATAATAATTCTTGAAAAAAAAGATATATTCTTACCATCAAATACTTTCATTCCATATTTTGTTGATTTTTATTTTTTTTTATTTTTTGGGGTTTTGTTTTCGAGTAGAGTTTTTATTTCATCCTCGGTTGGTTCAGCAACATGCTCCGCCATTTTGTTTTTCTCTACTCACGGTATATGAGCTGATAGCCTAGTAGTAGAGTAGCCAATCAGAGCGCACGATTGCTCATATCCAGTGAATGTGGATCGAATAATCGGCATTGTCTTGTAATTATGATTTCATAACTCAAATGAATTAGAAATCGTGTCCAATGTGTCCTGTTAGTCTTATCAACCGAACCCGCACACATTTAATTTCAAAAATGAGTTTTATATTCAAATTTGAAAACAGCTTTACTGCATTGAGCATCTTTGGCTGTAAATTAGAAGGAGACTTATTAAATGCACATTCTGTACAAATGGTAAACCGGTTTAATTTCATACTGATGCATCCATAAAACCATCATTGTTCAGTATTCATTTGTTTCTTGCAATGTTGGTCTTCTCAATTGCATGAAATAAGATTACTTAAGATTACATCATGCTAATCAGTGGCTATAAGAATGCATTTGTCGTTAGGAATGTTGACATCTTTAGTGGAACTGTTCTGTTCTTGACGCAGTAGTGGAGGCGCTGCTGTTGGGAGGAAATCACGCTGTACTGAATAGCTCCCATTGTGAAAGGTGACTAGAACAGTAGTGGGTTAAAGGGCTGAAGCAGCATTTATAGCTGTCTGGCTTTCTTCGGGTTCTTTGTCATCGCTTGCTGTGCAAAATCCGTTTCTTTGTTCATACACAAACACGGTGTAGTTTAGCCAAGATAGACGAGAATGTGAACTATGCAGACAGCCGAAGCAGCCATAATCCTTATGTACTTGACTTTTCATTGGCTTTATTTATTTATTTACTTACTTACTTATTCGCTACATCGTCACAAATACAGACACAGATATACAGAAAGCAAGCATCTGTTCAAACTTGATAAAGTGCAAAATACAAAAGGGACGGCAAACCCACCACCCCCTTCTCCGTCATGATGGCATGGTCGAAATGCTAACCTTTCCTTCGTGACGAGCTTGTAAACTCACCAATAAAGTGGCCCAAGTCGTAGCCCTTTCTTTTCAAATTCTCTTATAAAGCAATCCTTCTGCCTTCAGTAGGACCACGTTTAATATCCTTTACCATTTATCCATTAATTTCTCACTCACAGAATCACTGGATAGCTGTGAGCCTTTTGAGTACACACCTACTGTCCACCTGGTCATTCAACCAATTCGTCAATCATGTGGCAGCAGTACAACGCATACAACCATGCACATGCAGGTCAAGAGCTTCAGTTAATGTTCATGCCAAACAGCAGAATCAAAAAAGTCAAAGTCCCTACCGTGCCAGAACCTGGTCTTCCCAGGCAGTCTCAGTCTCATCCCAGGACCAACCAGGCGCTTCAGGTGGCGCCAATCTCCGTTTCTATAGTCCTCGGCCTCTCGCCTATTATACAGCTAGGGATACAGTGGGAGTTGGTCCTCTGGTAACCGTGAAAGTTTGACTCAATACTCACATCTGTATTGCAGTGTGCCTTGCCAGATGGCAGTAGGTACCATTTTTATGATGGTCTTTGGTATGACCTGACCACGAGCAGAACTCATGATCTCCCGGTCGAGAGACAGACACGCTAACCACTAGGCCAACTCGCAGTAATCAGCAGAATAGGGGGAAAATATGATGTCCGTGATCTCAGTGACTATTGCGGGTGGAAATACAGTGTCTTGCAAAAGTATTCATCCCCCTTGGTGTTTGTCCTGTTTTGTCACATTACAAGCTTGAATTACCATTCCTACAGTGAAGCATGGTGGTGGTGGCAGCATCATGCTGTGGGGATATTTTTCATCTGCAGGGACAGAAAAGCTGGTCAGGACTGAAGGAAAGATGGATGGCACTAAATACAGGGCAATTCTGGAGGAAAACCTGTTTGAGTCGGCCAGAGGTTTGAGACTGGACCCAACAGAACAATGACCCTAAATATACTGCTAAAGCTACACTGGAGTGGTTTGAAGAGAAACATTTAAATGTCTTGGAATGGCCTAATCAAAGCCCAGACCTCAATCCAATTGAGAATCTGTGGCATAACTTGAAGATTGCTGTACACCAACACAACCCATCTAACTTGAAGGAGTTGGAGCAGTTTTGCCTTGAGGAATGGGCAAAAATCCCAGTGGCTAGATGTGCTAAGCTAATAGAGACATACCCCAAGAGACTTGCAGAGGTAATTGCAGCAAAAGGTGGGTCTACGAAGTATTGACCTTTTTTGGGTGGGGGGTGGAGGGAGTGAATACCTATGCACACTCGAGATTTCTGTTTTTTCATCTTAATTATTGTTTGTGTCACCATAAAACAACAGTTTGCACCTTTAAAGCTGTAGGTATTTTGTGTAAATCAAATGGTGCTAACCCTCCTCCAAAAGTCCATTTTAATTCCAGCTTGTAATGCAACAAAACAGGACAAATACCAAGGGAGATGAATACTTTTGCAAGACACTTTATGTTGTTGAGGATCGAGGGACATCAGAGGAGAATGACCAGGCAGGCTCGAGCTGTCAGGAAGGGTACAGTAATTCGAATAGTCACTCTTTACCACCATGGTGATCAGAAAAGCATCTCAGAAGGCACTAAATACTGAATGTTGAGGCAGATGTGCTAGAAGACCACATCAAGTTCCAACCCTATCAGCCAAGAAGTAGTGCCAAAGTTGTATAGTAAAAAAGAATTGAGACTGGAAAGGAAGCATAAATCCCCTTAATAAAATGACAATGTAAACAAATGGTGTAAATACCAAGGGTTAGATAGAGTCATATGCCAAGGAGGAAAAACTTATTGTCTTAGTTATACCTTGAGCATGTGTCTAAGAGTTCAAAACTTCTTCATATGACTGAACTTTGGTAAGGTTTCAACTGACGGTAAGAATTAACCTAAGAGAAAACACATGATACTAACTGACAGAGGTTTAGCACAAACAGCAGGCTTGTGGTACTCAAGTCCAGAAGTCAGACTTGAGTCCGACTCGTGCCCTAATTTTAAGGACTCATGACTCGACTTGGACTTGAGCACTCATGACTCATATTTGGACTCGGACTTGTGCATTAACTGCATTAGGACTCATAAATTGGAGACGAGGACTCAGATTTTTTCTTTATTTTTTTGTAACAAGCCATCATAATTTGGCAAAAGATATTTATATCTACATTAATTTAGTACTAATTTCGTGCAAGAGCGTCACACCTGCGCACTTTGGCGTGTGCATCAGATAGACTCTCGGGTGCGCTCCGGACAGCATGCGCACCAAATGGACACTCGCGCGCATCATAAACGACTCACACCCGCACAGGATTAAGGCGCAATCAGCGCACCGATATAAAAACTGTGAAAACACACTTACTTTGCAAAGTATTGAGTTGCGTTGCTGACACGTTACTGAGCCTTATTTCCTTGTCTGGTTTCCTGATCCCTGATTTCCTGTTTCTCATCTTTGATTCTGCCGAGTCTACGATAGCCTGTTTGTGCCTCGCTCGACCTGTTGCCTGTTTCATCGTTTGATGAGTTTGCCTGCCGTTCTGGATTGTTCACCTCTCTTCACTTGTATTAATAAACACACCTTCTGCACTTACATCTGTCTCCCAACCATCTCTGACAGAATACTTCACACTCCCTGATAAAGAGAATGCACATTCACCTGTTCATACATCATGTTCAGGAACAAACTAACATTAATGGCGCTGAAAAAGCCACCGTCAAATGGTGCGGTTGGAGTGTTGGACGTGGACTCGACTCGAATTTTTTTTTTAATGACTTGGACTTGACTCAGACTTGAACACTGGGGACTCGAGACTGGACTCGGACTCGAGGTTTAGTGACTCGACTACAACACTGCAAACAGCTGGTGATCATTTTGTAGGAAAATCTTGTGAATTCTTTAACCCTTTGATGCAAAACATATGCACACCCCTTCTAATGCACAACATGGGTCAAAAATGACCCGCATTCATTTTCCAGGTTATTTCATGCTGACTGAGTTTTTCTTTGCTCTATCTTTTGAAATCAATTTATTTTATGATTGAATATTCCAAGCATTCTTTAAATATCTTGTTTTTAATTGCAACAAATCATTAATTACATTTTTTCTTTCCTACTTTATGAACAAAAATACTTTTTATATTACTACACATGGGTCATCCAAGTGTGATTTAAAATTAAATGTCTTAATACTATAATAATAATTTGTTTCAAGTAATTACTTTAGCAGTGAATGGGGCCAGTTATTTATTTATTAACTGTGTCGTTAGCTAAGCCAACTACAATAAAATTAGCTAACTAAAGTAGAATATGTCAGCAGCTCGGTAGCTAATAGTAATTACTTGTAACTTTCTGACAAGTAATCGACTCACTCTCAAGGTAACCTAAACATAATCAATTTTTTTCTAAGGTAATGTTCGAACAATTGAAAAACATTACTTGCATGTATTAGATGGGCAAAGGGCGCTGTGCTGTGCTGAGCTGTGAAATGTCTGACACAAGCACAATTCACAGTTCCCACCAAACGCTGGAGTAAATGCATGCGGGTCGGTTCTGACCCATGTGTGTAAACTTGATGTAGAATTACAAAAGCTGTGCTTGTTCATAACTTAAGAAAGGAAAAATAAAAATGATGATTTGTGCTAAACAAAAACAAGATATTTACTGCATATTTGGAAAAGTAAATGACAAAATGAATTTATTTCAAAATAGAAACACTCAGCCATACATGAAATAAGCTGGAAAATGAATGCAGGTCATTTTTGACCCATGTTGTGCATTAGAAGGGTAGTGATACAAAAATGGTTTTTATTCAAAAAGTAAGAAAGGAAAAAATAAAATAAGGATGTATGATGATCAAAAACAAGTTAATTGAGGAATACCTTGAATACTGAATGATGGGATTAATTTATTGCAAAGATATAGAAGATAAAAACTCAGCCGGGTCACTTTTGACCCATGTTTTGCATCAAAGGGTTAAGTGAATTTTTCAGTCCTTATTTTAAATGCTTCAAAAAGTGGACAATTTCACAGAATCCAGTTTGACATCTCCATAACTCTGGACTTGTTAGCACGTTTTTTACATCATGTGCTGACGCATAACCATGTAAAATGAAAACGTTCTCTAGTTCGAGTGTTTGAGTGAATATGGAAACACAACGGTAAATACGGAAATCCCCACAGTGAGGAAGCCATCTGAGGCTGCTTTATATAAACCCTAAATATAAACATGGTATATAGAGGATATCCTGAAGTTTGGACAGACACACTGCTGAGTCGCTTTAAATGTTGTGATTTCCATCACCCGCTTCCTTTTCTCCAGCACAGGACAACAAATTCGTGAACTCGCAAAGTAAGATGAACGAAACATGGATTTGAAAATAATGCTATTTGGTGTGCAGGGATAATAAAGCAGGAAGCGTTCTAAGTGTGAGACAGACTGGGTCATGGGATCATGCCAGTTGGACCTTTTTTCCTTCAATGTTTTGAAAACTCCTAGCACGACATCGTGCTTCACCATAATCAAACATACCCATGTCCTGTTATACTGTATCATCTATGTTTATATGTCTGTATCCATCTAAAGGTTCGGCAAGTACGGAGTAAACCACAATAGGGAGTGCTGCTGTGTGTTAATCATAATCAACAAGAGGCTATCACGTAATTCCCCTTCGCACTGAGCTTTACAGCTCTCGGCACGGCTCACAGGTCACAGCGCTACAAACAAGACCACTTGTTTGTGTTTGTTTATGTCATCATTGGTTAGTTCTCTATTCCGCTTCAAATGACTCCCTGATTAGTCTGTCTATTTTAACTCTTGTTTTGTTTGTTTGGCATGACATATACTCCCTGCGTCATTTATACCAAGTTTTTTTGTTTGTTTACTTTTTGGGTTTTATCTCATTTTGATCCTGATACTCTGTTTGCCGACTGCCTGAATCTTGCCTGTTTTGACTACGACTATCTGCCATATTCTTTAATAAACACTAAACCTGCCCTTGCATCCGACTCAAGGAAGTTTAATTCCAACTTTTAATTCCAAAGTTGGAATTAAAATGGATTTTTGGAGGGTTAGCACATTTGATTTAAACAACATGCCTACCACTTTAAAGGCGCAAATTGTTGTTTTATTGTGACACAAACAATAATTAAGATGAAAAAACAGAAATCTGGAGTGTGCATAAGTATTCACCCCCTTTCGTATGAAACCCTTAAATAAGAGCTGGTCCAACCAATTCACTTCATAAGTCACATCATTAGTTGATTAAGATCCACCTGTGTGCAATCAGTGTCACATGATCTGTCACATGATGTCTGAATAAATCAACCTGTTCTGGAAGGACCCTGACTCTGCAACACTACTAAGCAAACAACATGAAAACCAAGGAGCCTCCAAACAGGTCAGAGACAAAGTTGTGGAGAAGTATAGATCAGGGTTGGGTTATAAAAAATATCCCAAACTTTGAATATCCCACGGAGCGCCATTAAATCCATTATAGCAAAATGGAAAGAATATGGCACCACTACAAACCTGACAAGAGAAGGCCGCCCACCAAAACTCACAGACCGGGCAAGGAGGGCATTAATCAGAGATGCAACAAAGACACCAAAGATAACACTGAAGGAGCTACAAAGAGCTACAGTGGAGATGGGAGTATCTGCCCATAGGACCACGTTGAGCCATACACTCCACAGAGCAGGGCTTTATGGAAGAGTGGCCAGAAAAAAAGTCATTGCTGAAGAAAACACGTTTGGAGTTTGCCCAACAGCATGTGGCAGACTCCCCAAACACATGGAAGAAGATACTCTGCTCAAATGAGATTAAAATTGATCTTTTTGGCCATCATGGGAAATGCCATGTATGGCGCAAACCCGACACCCTGAGAACACCATTCCTACAGTGAAGCATGGTGGTGGCAGTATCATGCTGTGGGGATATTTTTCATCTGCAGGGACAGCAAAGCTGGTCAGGACTGAAGGAAAAATGGATGGCACTAAATACAGGGCAATTCTGGAGGAAAACCTGTTTGAGTCAGCCAGAGGTTTGAGACTGGGATGAAGGTTCACATTCCAGCAGGACAATGACCCTAAACATACTGCTAAAGCTACACTGGAGTGGTTTAAAGGGAAACATTTAAATGTCTTAGAATGGCCTAATCAAAGCCCAGACCTCAATCCAATTGAGAATCTGTGGTATAACTTGAAGATTGCTGTACACCAACACAACCCACGTAACTTGAAGGAGTTGGAACAGTTTTGCTTTGAGGAATGGGCAAAAATCCCAGTGCCTAGATGTGCTAAGCTAATAGAGACATACCCCAAGAGACCTCCAGCTGTCATTGCAGCAAAAAGTGGCTCTACAAAGTATTGACTTTTGGGGGGGTGAATACCTATGCATACTCCAGATTTCTGTTTTTTCATCTTAATTATTGTTTGTGTCATGATAAAACAACAGTTTTCACCTTTAAAGTGGTAGGCATGTTGTGTAAATCAAATGGTGCTAACCCTCCAAAAATCCATTTTAATTCCCGCTTGTAATGCGACAAAACAGGACAAACACCAAGGGGGATGAATACTTTTGGAAGACACTGTACACCTTGTAGCCGGACCTATTGTCACAGTGTATGTTACAGAAAATGAATCTTCCACCTTCTGACCAATCGCAATTGAGAAAAACATCGCTGTGGTATAAATACATCTCAAAGAAAACATGACACACTTAAGCCAGCTCTTTCAATGTTACGATGTGCTCACAATAATTTGAGTGCTTTCATCACTCTTACTCAAGATGCCAACCTCAGACAGGAGTTCTGGTGAACAGCTTTTCCTTCGGATTTACTGATATACAACCCATGCTTTCTTTTGTGAGCTTTCAAATGCTAGAAATTTCTGGATCAGACTCTTGATGACATTCTGAAAGTGCATATGATTACTTTGCCTGTTTTGATTTGACTCCAGCTACCTGTCATAACTAGAATTGGTGGAAACACCCTAATAAACATACCCTCCTGAGTGTTACATGTACCACACCCCTACCTGAGCTAAACCAGAAATATTTTTCACTCCAGCGTTTGCAAATAACTGAATCATAAATCATCCGGAGAGTGAGAAAAAAAAAAAAAAAGCAGGGTCTGGTATTTGGAGTTCATCCTGTGAAATCTCGGAGGGGATCTCCAGCGCCTGGCTGCGTTCAGAAATTTCACCCTTGGCCTATTGTTCTAAAATGCACCAATTAGTGTTGAAGGTTTATGGTACGAGTCTTTTACCACAGAGGACCGAAATCCAAACTGAAATTGTAAAACATAAATGGAGTGAGTTGGATATGAGGATGCTATAAATAAGTTAAGCTTCTAATCTATTGGGACATAACCACATTAAAGTAATCCCAGTAACTCATGTCCACCCAAAACCAGATTATAGACAGTGAGTAATACATGACGAGAATCAGATTCAATGTATTGATGTAATTAGCGAAATCAGAGTATTACACAGATGGCCCCTGGATCTACAACACAGAAAAAAAGACAGACTGGAAAAATCCTGGTCTTTCAGCTTGATATGTCAGAACAGGGTTAAACTGATCAAACTTCTCAGATTAAAGGGCATATCACGGGTAAATTCAGGAGCAAGATCAGTGTAATTCTCCTATTTTATATTAAAGGCCCGGTCCCACTGCACTTACGGATGCAAAGAGGATGTAAAACGTAAAAAAATCTTTGCCATCCGTTGGAAAACGCTATGCATCCGTTGTGTACTCATTGCATACGTGCTTCATACGCTCTATCCATCGAGCATCCGTCCACTGTGATTTCATCCGCGCAAAAAGTTTTGAGCTGCACAAAACTTTTAGAACGGATGAACTTTCCGCCGTGTACGATGTAAATCCGCGACATATACAAGCAACAAACGTTCTATGTCCGTTATCATCCGTTAAACGTCTGCTGTATCCTCTCTGCATCCTCTGGGCATCCTCGCAACTCACATCCGCTGCAGCTGAAAACGGAAAGAGGGAGGAAAGATAAGGTACATGAAACGTCTATTCATCGTTAGTAGCACGGAAATAGAAAGGATGTAAGCGTATGCATCTCGTATATAAAGTATTCAAAACGGACAAAGCGTTTATATCTGGGATGTATCTCGTATATTTAGGATGTCTGGAGTATGTCTAGAGTATGTAGAAGGACACCTAGCGGACAATCGGTCTGCATCCGATATACATCCGCGCAACATCCCCTTTGTTTCCGTTAGGCGTACGTGATGCAGCCCCTTCATCCGCTATGCACCCGCTCTTTCTGCTATGCGTCCGCTTCTCAATCATCACCGATAACCCCTTCGGAGCTGTCATCCACTTCCATCCGCTTTCATCCGCTAGGCTTCCTATGAACATGCGTTTAACATCCCCGCTATATACTACCCACGTCCGTTCTTTTCCGTTCTGTTTTCGCAAATTTTCGCCAATTTTGTCCATTTCTGGAGCGGATGAAAACGGATAGAGCCACCCCCGAAATTTTGCTCGTCCGCTGTGTCCTTTTTGCATACGTTTTGTGTCCATCGGCCAGTGGGACCGGGCCTTAAAGGGGAACAGAGGGCAATATATAGAGTAAATATAACAATAAAACACACATTAACGAACCTTATTCAAGACTTACAAAAGTTTTTTGTTCTAAGGTTGGAAAGTTATAGTGTTTTGAAAGTAGCTCGAGCAAACTATTTCCGCAGTTTGAACAGCCCGCCATGATATTAATTTTATCCAATCAGAATGCACGTTCATTTTCTCTGCGTAACACTCATGACGTATGTATGTGCCCAGTTGTGTTGGCTCATTGAGGTTGGGAATAGCACGTGTGAAATACCTGTTTCTGCCTCTTGCGACGATTTCGCAAGTCCACGGGTGGCGCCTAACTCATTGCAGCAAATAAATTCTGCTGGACTCGTGAGCAACTCCAAGTTACATTTTCCGCACGAGCACCACGCCGTGTCACCTGCACGCAGACGCTCTGCCCCACGCTCGCCATGCCCATGGTTAGCATCGGTCTCATCCTCGCCGTCATCCGAGCTTTCTTCTCTTATTTCATCACCGGAGTCGAGAGTACCTCTCCTAGGTTTAAACTGGTACCCTTCTAAGCCATAGCCTGCTTGCAGTGTGTCTTGCGGGATCTCTTCGTATGATTCGACAGAGCTGTCGCTTTCACTTGATGCGCCCGACGCCATGATTACGCGCTTATCTCCTCTATTTCAGAGAGTTCCGCTAGTGCAGTACGTAGCGCTGGCATCACGGTCTTTTAAAAATGGCGACTCTTGTGCGGTTTAGCGTATAAAGTATTATATTTACAATTACCAAGATATTTCGTTGTTTTCTAGTATATAAATTTGATAGAATACTTAAGAATACGTTACTTTGTCACATAAGCAACTGTATATATTATATTTGGTACCCCTTTAAACTTTGGTCAAATATCTGTAACATTCTGCATTCTCTGCATTTTTTTTTTTACTTTGTGCAATACCAGAAAAACTCAGTTGAAATCAAGCCATTTGAGGCGAATTGGTCCGCCTCTGAAAAAACTTGGCATTTGGATTTCCCGGCAAACATTGATTTTCGTGACGTCATGTGCGGGACGCCTCCCTCTGAATCCTACGTCAGCGCTGGTTTGTTTATGAGAAAACGACCTGGTGGTTTTCTGCAAATTTCTTCAACGTTATCGCGTAATTATTAAAATGGTTAACAGATGTATCGTAGGAGGGTGTAGCAACACCAATCTTGATGGGATTAGTACTCATTGTTTCCCAAAAGACCGGACAATGAGAGAGAAATGGGAGCGCTTGGTCTACACAGGCTGTGCACTGAAACCGTGCAAAGCTCTCGCAGCCTGCTGGCGCTTCCACAGATAACGTCACGAATCTGGCTCCAGACTCCCTCAGGAATTTTCAGGATGCGTTTTGTTATTTTATTTTTTTCTGCTGTAGACAGACGGCCTTGTGCAAAATTACCCTTCTGGATGAGTGTGTAAAGGGACGTACTTTCATATAAAAAACCCGAAATTGGTCCAGAATATGCACTTTAAGGCTGAAGCTCGAGGAACAGTATGAGCCTTTCGTAGTAAATATGAATCGTAGATATGGGTGGATGGCTGGACTCTGGGACCATTCAAAGTGATTAACCAGGAAATTTTGAAATGACGGGGTTATGAAATGTCATCGTTATACATTAATACAAGATGTTCTAGGTGAAAAAATATTAAGCGGACTTTAGCTTAAAAAACTTGTTAAAGTTGTAACATCAGGCTGTTGGGTCATTTCCCCGGCTGCAGCCGCACTGGATTAGCCAGACGCATGGATGTATTGAGCCCAGTGCACACGGGCGACTTCTCGTCGCAAGCATATTGCGATTTTTGGACGCAGGTTTCCTCGGGTAGCTACGTGTGCGCGTTATCTGTGACCAGTGGGCAATTTGGGGAGGGGGATGCAAGTCACGTGGAACTCACGTGACTACTTCATGGACAGGGATTGGCTTAGCCTTTGGAGGTGAGCGCTTCATTATCGCAAAGACACGCACACGCGGCGATATCTCTGCAACAAGTCAGTGACTGGTGATTTTTTGTTGCAGAATATCAAGCATGTTTGATACCTGCAATCTGTCGCAAGCAACAAAAAATCGCCGTTGCAAATACTGTATCCGCATATGAAGCAGTTTTTCGCTTGCATCAAAAAGTTGCAGGACCAAGTGACGGAAAATCGCCCGTGTGCGCCAGGCTTTAGGAGACGAAAATGAGGATGGCGCTGCGTGACATAGGATTCCGCACATCTCCTTCATTCTGTCCTGGATCCAAGACATTTGGCCAAGTGGCTTCATCAAGTAAAGCAAGAAAATTTTACTCCTGGAAAAAGCAGCAAATTGTGCCGTGAGCATTTTACAGAAGATTGTTTGTTTTGTGGAGGACTTGTATGAAAAAATCCCTGGGAAGAAGCAAGACACGAGAGAGAACCAATAACTGAAGCCAGACATGATCCCGATTTTGTTTCACCACAAAACACCGGCAGCACGACAGCATCCTGTGTCACGCATTAGACGGATGGAAGATAAGCAGGTAAATATCTCATCTCATCTCATTATCTGTAGCCGCTTTATCCTGTTCTACAGGGTCGCAGGCAAGCTGGAGCCTATCCCAGCTGACTATGGGCGAAAGGCGGGGTACACCCTGGACAAGTCGCCAGGTCATCACAGGGCTGACACATAGACACAGACAACCATTCACACTCACATTCACACCTACGGTCAATTTAGAGTCACCAGTTAACCTAACCTGCATGTCTTTGGACTGTGGGGGAAACCGGAGCACCCGGAGGAAACCCACGCGGACACGGGGAGAACATGCAAACTCCACACAGAAAGGCCCTCGCCAGCCACGGGGCTCGAACCAGGACCTTCTTGCTGTGAGGCGACAGCGCTAACCACTACACCACCGTGCCGCCCTGCAGGTAAATATATTTTGTTAAATAAACAGGCAATAAACTTGCCACTACTTTATTTTGATTCCTTTTCTAATACTGCATTGCCATAATTTTTGTGGAGAAATGCAAACAAATTGACCGAGAAGTCACGCGAGACCATAATATTATACTATAGTCGCGTATAGCATGCACTTGTACACCTCTGCTGTGCTCGCAGAAAATGACATCACACACGATGGAGTTATGTTCTGTTGTTAAGAACAAATTCAACATGGAGGACAGACATAAAGCTCGACTTTTTGCTCAGTTTGTTTATTTGTGAGATATTTTCTTTAATATCTAAGATTTGTTTTATTAACCCAATAACAGGCAGCATGTTGGTATAGCGGGCGGCGCGGTGGTGTAGTGGTTAGTGCTGTCGCCTCACAACAAGAAGGTCCGGGTTCGAGCCCCGTGGCCGGCGAGGGCCTTTCTGCGCGGAGTTTGCATGTTCTCCCCGTGTCCGCGTGGGTTTCCTCCGGGTGCTCCGGTTTCCCCCACAGTCCAAAGACATGCAGGTTAGGTTAACTGGTGACTCTAAATTGACCGTAGGTGTGAATGTGAGTGTGAATGGTTGTCTGTGTCTATGTGTCAGCCCTGTGATGACCTGGCGACTTGTCCAGGGTGTACCCCGCCTTTCGCCCGTAGTCAGCTGGGATAGGCTCCAGCTTTCCTGCGACCCTGTAGAACAGGATAAAGCGGCTACAGATAATGAGATGAGATGAGATGTTGGTATAGCATTGTTGCGTCACAGCTCCAGGATCTCTGGTTTCATCCTGAGTATCATCCTGGTTCCTGTCTACGTGGACCTTCTGCACATGTTCTTCCCATATCCCTGTGGGTTTCCGGAGGATATCTCCAGTTTCCTTCCACCTCCCAGAAATACCTTGGTTATCCTGCATTTCAATATTGGTTTTAATAAGCTCTTGCCAACTTGCAGCTGGAAGTGTATGGGAATGGCAAGAATAACAATTTGCAACACAAGGAATACAAGAGAACACATTTTTCAATACTAAAATAATTGGAAATATGGAAATAATAAAACTGTTGGTTTCCTTCACCCTATTTCATGAGTGTCTTCTTGACATGAGTTATAGCAGGCTGTTAACTAGATCCATTGTTCTCTCAATGGGGTCGAGGGACACCCGGGGGGGATTTTCTTGAATTCATTTACGACAGTTGAAACCACAACCCACCATTAATATAGATATTTAGGCATGACCTAAAAGCAGAGCTCCTGATGAGTGTATGAGGAAAATATTTGCAAGGGCATAAAATCGACCTGAATAGAATAATAATATTACAGCATATGAACCATCGAATTTTGTAGTGTGGTGTATTTCACATCAATAAATTACTGCATTGTCTTGTGACAGCGATACCAATAATGAGAAATGTATCGCAGTTGTGAATACATATTTATTCCTTTCTGTGACACTGCATGCCATGCGCCAGAAACAACACCACGACATTTATTATGGTGTGACTCTGCTGGGTGTCTGGTGGATAACAGTGAACCAGCGCTTTCAATTTACATCATTACTATATAGTTATGATCAAATATCAAACTTGACATGTCAAATAGTTGTCTGGTTACATCTGTCACGTCCACACGCGTGTTAGAGCTTGGAGCGCAGCCACAGGTTGTAAAGCACACACACATCATTAGGAATAATTGCCATGCACCTGTTTCTGATTAGAGCGCAATCACAGCACATACATATAAGGACTCTCAGTAACAAACAGACTTTGCAAAACCCTTGTATTTTGTATCGTTTTCTGCTTTTGACCCTGTTTGTGTTTTTGGACTGTGAGTATTGTATTACCTCTGATATCCTGTCTGTGCCTCACTCGACCACTGCCTGCTTTTCGACTCTGCCTTCGTCTCCGTTTTGGATCTGTTTGCTAGCGTGTTTTCAATAAAACTCTTCCTGCACTTACATCCATCTATGGCCCTTACATGGCAGAAACTGCCAACTGTCCAACAAGCTAGTGGACTAATTAGAGATGAAAGGGAGCAAAGAAAAAAACCCTGAACTTTTGAAAGTCAAACTAAGATGGGGGGGCCAACGTCCCCCGAAAATATTTTAATAACATAACACGCAAAACCCTGCATTCTAGTGCATTTTAGTACTTATTTTCACTAAAACAAGTTATAACTTTTAAGCCTTTTTCTTTCATGTACATTAATGATTAACATGTCAAAAATATCAAATTAAATTCCCCTAGTTAATTAGTAATTTTCAGGAGTGCATTTAGAAAACGTGGTGATTTTCCTGCTACACAGTTCATTACTTTGAAAAAAATCAGACAGTTGAAGGTAAACTCAGCAAAATCCCAAAACAGTCCTGTTAAAAAGTAAAGGTCTGTTAGAGTTTCTAAAGCTTTCAGGTTTCAATGTTGGGGACGTTGAGCCTCGTTTATCAATATTTTAGTAGAGTTGTGCGTTTGCAGAAGCTAAAGTGAACTAAACATTTCCAATTCATATTTATGCGAGTTGAAGACAATTGTTTACATTAGTTCGTATTGTCTGTAAATTTAAACACACCAATGAATACCAAATTTCTCACGTAAATCAGGGGCGTAGGGTGTGTGTGTGTTTGGGTGTGTGTGTGTGTGTGTGTGTGTGTGTGTGTGTGTGTGTGTGTCACACACTGACTGGCAGCCTGAGTGCATTATGTAACAAAAAATAAATTACCATTGCTAGTTTTAGGCAGCTTAGAAACCGACTCTTCCATTATTGCTGTTTCTTCCACGTTTTCTTGATGTGCTCTAGAAACGGCACTAAAACTTAGCTTCGAAACCACAAAATGCAACTTTGATGGAAAAAAAAATATAATAAATTGCTACCTCTCTTCACGTCGAAAGAAGGAGGAAAGTTTTGCTTGTTTTGACATGGCGAATTATTAACACGAGGAAATACTTGTAATTCGCAACTAAAAAGACTGCAGCTACACTGGCAGCTTGAACATGCTTTCTAGTGCGACTGTGTTGCGCTTGCGCAGAACGGTGTCAGTCCTGCGCGTCTTAGCACATGCACCTGAAAGCGCGCCTTGGGAGCGTGCGCCTAACGAGCTCCGGCATGCACGCCGTTAACAAAGAACACCTGTCTTTAATCAATGAACTATGTTTGGGCTATTTAAGGACCACGCCCATGCAAGGACGATGCGAAGTATTACGCCGCATCTAGGAACGCGAAAAATCCGAAAAATAAATTTCTCCATTCGGAAAACCGGAGATTTTCAAGAGTTTTGTCAAATATCTGGATTTCCGGGTAAATCCGGAAGACTTTCATCCCTGACTAATAAAACCATTTAAACTTGTTTTATATGAAACTGTCCTGAATATTGTCTGTAAAATGTGTTAGTAAATAATCTCACGTTATTTTTCAAAAGCAAATTAAAAGTAAGCACTGGATAAAAACCCATCTATCTTATGGAAATAAAGATACAAATTTCATTGTCTGGTGGTCAAGTGTTTATGAGATACGCTGCCTTGCACTCATCACCAGGTACCCTGTAGTGGTACACGTTCATTTTTTGTATGGACATCGTCCGGTCAATCCATCAAAAATGAGGTCGATGCATTACCGTATTCTTGTAAGTATGGAGCTCCGCTCCGCATGCGCGAGGAACTCCACTATCAAAGTTAAAGATTATATTTATTATTGGTTTCTTATAGTTATTAGCATACTTGACTGGTCTATTGAAATTGAATTAGTTTCAGTTCATCCGAACCTCAACAGCTCTCAAACAAGTTACAAACAAGGAGACAGAGTCATCTATATCCCCCGCCCTATATACCAACTATATACCAAATTTCAAGATATTATTTGTCACATCTTTCAAGTTCTGCTGCAGGAAACCAACCCTACGTCTTTACACTGACCTCAGCAGCCCAGGGCATAAACCCACCGGACCTTTGGTCCAGGTGAGCTAAAAATTTTAATTTCTCACATTTTTTAGTATCAAAAGGCACATATACATTACTTAATCAACACATCTACCAACTTTCAAGACCGTACCACTCATAGTTTTCAAGTTCTGCTCCAGAAACTAAACCTACCCCTAAGACTAACCTGAGAGACTAAGTCTGAAATTGTTCCCATGGAAGCATGAAAAATTCAAATTTTTCAAATTTCTTAGTATGAAAATGCACATCTATATCACCTTGTTAAAGTGCATATCACGGGTAAATTCAGGAGCAAGATCAGTGTAATTCTCCTATTTTATATTAAACTTTGGTCAAATATCTGTAACGTTCTGCACTCTCTGCAATTTTTTTACCTTGAGCAATACCAGAAAAATTCAGTTGAAATCAAGCCATTTGAGGTGAATTGGTCCGCCTCTGAAAAAACTTGGCATTTGGATTTCCCGGCAAACATTGATTTTCGTGACGTCGAGTGCGGGACGCCTCCCTCTGAATCCTACGTCAGCACTGGTTTGTTTATGAGAAAACGACCTGGTGGTTTTCTGCAAATTTCTTCAACGTTATCACGTAATTATTAAAATGGTTAACAGATGTATCGTAGGAGGGTGTAGCAACACCAATCTTGATGGGATTAGTACTCATCGTTTCCCACATTGCGCTCAGGTGACAATTCCATATTTCAATGCAAAATCGCTAGCTGCTAAACTTGGTCTACACAGGCTGTGCACTGAAACCGTGCAAAGCTCTCGCAGCCTGCTGGCGCTTCTGCACGTGACGTCACAAACCTGGCTCCAGACTCCCTTGGGATTTTTCCAGACGCGTTTTGTTATTTTATTTTTTTCTGCTGTAGACAGATGGCCTTGTGCAAAATTACCCTTCTGGATGAGTGTGTAAAGGGACATTCTTTCATATAAAAAAAAAATGAATTTGGTCCAGGATATGCACTTTAACATGTATATCAAGTTTCAAATCCGTATCATGAATAGTTTTGGATATATGCTCTGGAAATGAACAGTGCTCTTAGAAACTAAGTCAAAATCTATTTTTTATGTAAAAATGTAAAAAAATACTTTTTTTTCAAAAATCCAACATAGCAAAAGGCACCAGTTCATATGTTGCTTGATATGTATACAAAGTTTCATGAAGATATCTTCCGTAGTTTTAAAGATATGGCCCGGAAACGAAAACGTGACCAGATGGACAGCCGGACGGATGGATGGATGGAACCCGTTTCTATATCCCCTGCCAAACTTCGTTTGGGCGGGGGATAATAATGTCAGCTTGGACTGGAATGTGTCCTGTTGGTGAAATAGAAGTTCAGGAATAGAAAGGTCTATTGCTTCAATAAATAGACAATACATTATTTCTGCATATTTAAATAATGTTCATGAAATAAATATGTACTGAAGGGATCTGTGGAAATTTAAACAGGTTCCTGGCAAAAAAAAAAAAGGTTGAGAACTAGATAACTCACTAAACATAAATGCTTGAGTAACTAAAACTCATCTCATTCTCATCTCATTATCTGTAGCCGCTTTATCCTGTTCTACAGGGTCGCAGGCAAGCTGGAGCCTATCCCAGCTGACTACGGGCGAAAGGCGGGGTACACCCTGGACAAGTCGCCAGGTCATCACAGGGCTGACACATAGACACAGACAACCGTTCACACTCACATTCACACCTACGGTCAATTTAGAGTCACCAGTTAACCTAACCTGCATGTCTTTGGACTGTGGGGGAAACCGGAGCACCCGGAGGAAACCCACGCGGACACGGGGAGAACATGCAAACTCCACACAGAAAGGCCCTCGCCAGCCACGGGGCTCGAACCCGGACTTTCTTGCTGTGAGGCGACAGCGCTAACCACTACACCACCGTGCCGCCCCTAACTAAAACTCGTACTTTGAAATATTAATTTTTACACCTTCTGCTGAACAGATCGGCAACATGCCCAGGGTGTACCCCGCCTTGTGCCTGAAGTCAGCTGGGATTGGCTCCAGCTTCCTTTGTGACCCTGACAGATAAATGAAATAAGATAATGGATGGATGGATGGATGGATGGATGGATGGATGGATGGATGGATGGATTGACCGACCTCATGCTTCTTTTTCGACCAATTTTTAGCTTCAGCTTGGAAATTGTACAATTATGTTGGCTGAATTCCTCAGTCCTTCAAGGACTCAACTACCAACTTGGATTCCAATGGATAAAGTTATTTAAAAAAAAAAAAAAACCTTATGAAGGACCCTGGGATTGACACAAGGGGGAAAAAAAAAGCTGATAAAGCCATGTTAAAAGAGTAGTGGTCTAGACTTCATTGATTTTCCTTGCTGAGTGCCAAAACCATCCATCACTTACTGGTGCTAGAGGCAGATAAATTAGCACTTAAAAGGGGCTACCTCGTTTCAGATTCAGTAGGAGACGCTGTAAGGCTTGATTAATGATCTCTAACTTCCAGTGTTGCTTCCAAATACAGGTATTAGAGTGAAGTAGACGTTCTTGCTGTAGGGGTTTGGGGTTCTGCCAGCTTTTCCCACACTTGGGCTACCATTCTGAATGAAACTCCACTAACATCCAGTAGTTGACCAAAGAGAAGCTCATAAATCTCCTTGTTCGCTTGAGCATCTGAGCAAGAAAACTGCTCACTTATACCAAGAGATTAGCCCATTCGCTAAAGGCCAACAACTCCTGAGGCTTATTGTAAGCAAGCTAATGCTCATAAATGAAAAAGCAGCCAGTTCTGATTTCACCGAGTCTCAGTGTTAAACTAAATTACTGTGTTACGGCAGATTTAAGTGCTTCTTATTGCCTCTTTTACAACCTGCACATGCCGAACAAAATCCAAAAAGAGGGTTACAGTTAAATACTATACATGCTATGTTATAATTCTCATTATAACAGTTTAACAGTGTTATATCTTGTTATCTCTGGAGAAAAGCTTTCAAGGAAAGATAAAAAACATGACAGTACTTTATAGTGCACTGCTCATGCATTAGTGATAAAGCCTTCATTTTAAAGGCTATAAATAATCTATTTGCTTTCTAATCAAGGGATATCTGATGGAGTGCACTGAAAATCTCCTCAAATGTAACAATAAGCGTTTACTAAAAGCACATGATGGACTGTCTTGGCATTTTTCTTCCATGTCAAACAGTTACGGCAATACAGATACCGTAGAAACAAAGGCATATAGAAACATAAGGCTTATACACCAATGCTCTAGAAAGTATTTCCCTATTACATTGGAGCCATGCTTTGCAGAAGAGCTTTGGAGGACACACGCCTAATCCAGCGAGACGGGTTTTTGTAACTTCTAAGCTCCCTTTTGCCCCAGAAGGATTAGTGCGTTTGACACTGGGATATTTAATTCATTCTGGGAAGCATATAATTAGGATTAAGCAAAAAAAAAAAAAATCAGAAAGCTCATTTTTTCACACAAGCTAGCTAGGTGGACTCGGAATCGAATTAGTATAGGACAGAAGACATAAATACTGCTACTACAAAAATAAATAGTATTTTGGTTGTTTTTTGAGACACAATGCCTGTCTTTAGCTCAATCGAACAATCACAGGACATCACTTTTAACAAAGACTTACAGAAGCTTTTATAATAACAAGTATAATTTAAAAGTGTTTCTGTGATTACTTTGTTAAGGCTCCCGCCACACTTATTCGGAATTAGCAGGAATCAAGCAGAACCAGCCGGAATGAAACATTTTTCAAAATTCGTGCCACATTCGGGCGGGAATTTCAAACTGACCAACATTCTTACAGCTTTGTAAGAATGCCGTTCGAATACTTAGAATGCGCTTCAAACCTGCCTCGAATGATTCTTGCACATTCCGGGTGTATTAGCTTTCGAATGCAGCTAAAATGTAGTTGGAACACAGTAGGAATACCTAGAATGCTGTTAGAATGCAGTAAGAATCTTAAGAATGCACTTCGAATGCCATACGAGTGCGATTTGATTGCTGCCCGAATACCACCCGAAGTCTGGTCGGAAGGTGCCTCGAATGCTGTATGAATTCACCTCAAATGCAGTCAGAACGCTCCCGGAATAGCCGCCGAATATGTTTCAAATGTCTAAGAATTCAAAAAGAATGCAGCTCGAATACTTAGAATATACTTTGAATATCCTGGAATATACAAAGAATTTTCATTCCGACGGCATTCCAGCTCATTCGAGGCACTTTCGGGACATTCTGGCAGGATTTGAAGTGGCTTGCCATTTCGATTTTTCCCTCGAATGTGATCAGAATGTTTCAAATGCTGTTGGAATGCCATAAGAATATTTAGAATGCAGTCAGAATGCAGTTAGAATACACTTCAAATGCCGTTCGATATTTCTCCACTTCGAATGCACCTCGAATGTTTTGAGCACGAGCAAAACATTCGGGCCGGCCACAAGAATGGGCCCGAATGTTTGGAATGCACTCAGAATGCAGTCAGAATTTTTAGAATGCACTTCGAATATCCCGGAATATACGAAGAATTTTCATTCCAACGGCATTCCGGCTCATTTCGCCTCTAGTGTGACTACCCTATAAACAACCCATTTTAAATGAGATATTAGAGTCGGTTCTATATAGTTTTAGATTACGTCAAGCGTCCACCATATGAGTCCTTGATTGGGCTGTTTCACAATCAGGTCTACTTTTTGGATCCACAATAGTCCAAAAATCAAACTTCAGATTTTTTGTGTTTCTCTGCTGCCAGAAATGACCTTTTGATACGGAAATTAACTGCGCAGAATTTCAGAGCTACAGGTCATATACTGGGTGTGTTACTTGTGGTGAGAAGACAGTATATCATGTGTTACTAGACTTGATCCACTTTCTTATAGTCCACAAGAGGACTATAAGAAAGCGGGTCAGTTTTTCAAATACAAAGTGAAAAACTGTTGAAATGGATGTGATTTTAAGTACAAATTTTCAAGTACTGTGCACTAATGCGTGTACATGGTGGTAACTGTAATAACAACTGAAGTCTTGATCACAATCCTTGTGGTTTTCCGGAGAGGACACTTTTTGACAGATTCACATTTCAACCACATGTGAAGCTCCGCTGCAAGTGTGTCTCGCATCGGTTTCAAGTCCTGTTTTTTACTGAGCGACAACAGAGTATTCTGCTTCAGAAGAGACAAATATTTTCTTAAAAAAATCATTTACAGCCTCATCATATGGTGAGTGCTTTCCAGAGAGGACATTTCTGACGGATAAAGGATTCTGTCAGAGGCACTTAGTTTACAAAAAAATGTAACTTCCACTGAAATATATTTCTATTGTGAATGAAAATACTGTACACATCGCAAAGTAAAACCTAGTTAGTACGAAAAAAATGCAATTCTGAATTTAACAAGTGAAACCTAAGTGTAATAATTAAAGTAGAATTAAATGAAATGACTACAAGGTCAAAACTGAGTTTGTACAACCCCGATTCCAAAAAAATTGGGATAAAGTACAAATTGTAAATAAAAACGGAATGCAATGATGTGGAAGTTTCAAAATTCCATATTTTATTCAGAATAGAACATAGATGACATATCAAATGTTTAAACTGAGAAAATGTATCTTTTAAAGAGAAAAATTAGGTGATTTTAAATTTCATGACAACAACACATCTCAAAAAAGTTGGGACAAGGCCATGTTTACCACTGTGAGACATCCCCTTTTCTCTTTACAACAGTCTGTAAACGTCTGGGGACTGAGGAGACAAGTTGCTCAAGTTTAGGGATAGGAATGTTAACCCATTCTTGTCTAATGTAGGATTCTAGTTGCTCAACTGTCTTAGGTCTTTTTTGTCGTATCTTCCGTTTCATGATGCACCAAATGTTTTCTATGGGTGAAAGATCTGGACTGCAGGCTGGCCAGTTCAGTACCCGGACCCTTCTTCTACGCAGCCATGATGCTGTAATTGATGCAGTATGTGGTTTGGCATTGTCATGTTGGAAAATGCAAGGTCTTCCCTAAAAGAGACGTCGTCTGGATGGGAGCATATGTTGCTCTAGAACCTGGATATACCTTTCAGCATTGATGGGGTCTTTCCAGATGTGTAAGCTGCCCATGCCACACGCACTAATGCAACCCCATACCATCAGAGATGCAGGCTTCTGAACTGAGCGTTGATAACAACTTGGGTCGTCCTTCTCCTCTTTAGTCCGAATGACACGGCGTCCCTGATTTCCATAAAGAACTTCACATTTTGATTCGTCTGACCACAGAACAGTTTTCCACTTTGCCACAGTCCATTTTAAATGAGCCTTGGCCCAGAGAAGACGTCTGCGCTTCTGGATCATGTTTAGATACGGCTTCTTCTTTGAACTATAGAGTTTTAGCTGGCAACGGCGGATGGCACGGTGAATTGTGTTCACAGAAAATGTTCTCTGGAAATATTCCTGAGCCCATTTTGTGATTTCCAGTACAGAAGCATGCCTGTATGTGATACAGTGCCATCTAAGGGCCCGAAGATCACGGGCACCCAGTATGGTTTTCCGGCCTTGACCCTTACGCACAGAGATTCTTCCAGATTCTCTGAATCTTTTGATGATGATATGCACTGTAGATGATGATATGTTCAAACTCTTTGCAATTTTACACTGTCGAACTCCTTTCTGATATTGCTCCACTATTTGTCGGTGCAGAATTAGGGGGATTGGTGATCCTCTTCCCATCTTTACTTCTGAGAGCCGCTGCCACTCCAAGATGCTCTTTTTATACCCAGTCATGTTAATGACCTATTGCCAATTGACCTAATGAGTTGCAATTTGGTCCTCCAGCTGTTCCTTTTTTGTACCTTTAACTTTTCCAGCCTCTTATTGCCCCTGTCCCAACTTTTTTGAGATGTGTTGCTGTCATGAAATTTCAAATGAGCCAATATTTGGCATGAAATTTCAAAATGTCTCACTTTCGACATTTGATATGTTGTCTATGTTCTATTGTGAATACAGTTTTTGAGATTTGTAAATTATTGCATTCCGTTTTTATTTACAATTTGTACTTTGTCCCAACTTTTTTGGAATCGGGGTTGTATTTGACTCTTACAGACATATTTATAAGAATTTCTAAGAGACATTACTGTAGGTAGGGCTGGTGTGTCCCTGTAAAATAAAGTAGAAGAAACTCCAGCATATATACACTGGACCTAGTTGCAGGAGTTAGTTCGTATTGTTCAAAAAGACAACCATGATTGTGAAACAGCCCTATTATGAGTTGTTACTATAGAAACAATAAAATATTACAACGAGCGCGTTAATATTAACATTTATGTTGCAGCCGGAACTACCTATGCTGCTATACGGAAAAAAATAAATAAATTATGCACACCTTCTGACCAATCAGATTTGAGCATTCAGCAGCACTATGGTTGCTATAATTTCAAACCCTTTGCCACAACTTCTTAATTTTTTTTTTTAAAGTCTCATACTTTAGAGAGCTAGATCACAAAATGCCAATGCATTACACACATGAGCATTTACGACTATGATCAGGTAGTAAATTATTTGTCACCAGAATGCTTGGGGTTGTTCATGATCACCCTGGTGAAACCAGGATAACCAGTTTTTATGTTTTAAACACACACTGATTTATAAGCCACTCAGATATTAACTGTACCTCATAACTTTAGTTTTGAAAAGTGCCCTGAAGTGATTGTGTGTTTGTTCTTGTAAGTAGCAATCAATGCAGCGAGTCCCACAGGAACTTTTTATTCTCACAACTGGTCGAAGAAAAAAAGGTTGATTTAAATCCATTTACTCTTTGTTATTGTGTGTATAAACTCTGAGACATAAGTCTCATGTGTAGCTGTCACGCAGTAGACAATAACGAGAAAAAGAAACTCCCAAAACTAGAAGGGCACACGGGAGAGTCCATACCTCCGCCAAGCCAAAATCAAAATCACCTGAACCTAGAATAATACTAAAGCTGTACACCAAATTTCATCTAAATCCGTCCACTACTTTCTGAGTTACTATGGGAACAGGCAAACAAACAAATGGAGGCAAAAACATAACCTTCTCCAACAAAGTAACACAATTTATTTGGTACAGTACCAGTCAAAAGTTTGAACACAGCTTCGAATTCAATGTTTTTTCTTTATTTTTATTCATTAAAAGACACTTCCTGTCTTAAAGTAATGATGGATGTTGTTTCTCTTTACTTAGTTGAGCACTTCTTGACATAATATGGATTACTACAGTTGTGGAATCGGGCTATTTACTGTATTTTTATTATTTACTATATACTGTTTGATCTAAAATGCATTAAGAAGGCAAGAAACTGCACTAATTAACTTTTGATGAGGCACCTGTTAATTGAAAAGCGTTCCAGGTGACTACCTCATTTAGCTGGTTAAGATAATGCCAATAGTGCGTAAAGCGTCATCAAGATAAACGGTGGCTACGTTGAATAATCTAAAATATGAAACATATCTTGTTTTTTGACACTTTTTCTTTACCACATAATTCCATATATGTTCCCTATGTTATTTCATAGTCTTGATGTCTTCAGTATTGTTCTACAATGTAGAAAGCAGTCAAAATATAGAAAAAACTTATGAATGAGTAGGGGTGTCTAGACTTTTGACTGATTATATTTAAACTTGACACTTCAAGGTGGAACATCTTGATTTTGTAACTACAGCGTGAGCTATTCGTTCTGAATCCCACAGGCTGCTGCACCACACACATCAGCTGAGGTGTGAGCTGGCTGTTGGTAAACCGTTTTTTACTACATGGATTAATAAGCATGTACAGCTGACAGAGGATCTTTTCCGAATCAGGAACATGCAGATGTGGATGCAGGTTAGGGCTGGGCAATATGGAGAAAAAAAAAATCTCGATATATTTTTGCTATATCTCGATATACGATATATATCTCGATACCTATGCAGGAAAAACAACCCCCAAAAAACAGACACACCAAATTCAGCAAGGTGTTTTTTTTTTTTTTTAATTGAAGTGCAAACAGGTAGGCAGCCAAGTGCCTAGAGGTAGACAGGTACTAGTAACAAAGTGCTTGTGCACCATTTTTAACATGAATTATCAAACCAAGGAAGTAGTATATTGCCTTATTTTAATTACAAACATAAAACCTGAGGGTAGGCAGTTCTTATAAAGTGTGTCTTAAACATTTAAGATAACAAAAAAAAAAACCTCATTTCATAAATAATAATTTGACTTACATATTGCCTTCCTTTTCCTTAAAAGCAAAACTTAAACTCATCTCACTGCATTAACTCTTTTGTAGTAGTCAGTAACAAATACATAGCCAAAAACTGTACCTGTTGTGTAACATTTTTACATTTGAAGATTTTGCTCAACGACGGCAATGGGTGCCATGTCCTTTGCTATGTGAAATGCAACCGACTCCATTATGCTGGCCCACCTTGCGCTCGTTTTTTTCGTATGGTACACCCCGGGGTAAAGCAGTGTGGAGTGTTGTCTGCTGTGGAGTCTTGGTAGAGGTGGTGGGTTTGGGCGCGACCCGCAGCCTGGCACACTCCTCGTACAAAAGTTTGTGGCGTACCTGTAAATGGTTGAACAGGTTCGTGGTGCTCGATGCTTTGGTTGCCACCAATTTCTTGCATTCCCGGCAGGAGACCTCTTTCTGTTGTTCGTCCGACGGTTTAAAACCAAAATATCTCCATATAATGGAGCCATTTGTCCTTTTTTTTGGGACGAGTTCTGCCGCCTCCGGGCTTTCTGTGGGCGCCGCCATGTTGAATGAGTTAACACGCCACCTACACGCGAGGGGAGGGGGTACAAACGCAAGAAGGAGGCGGGGCGGGCAGCACCATAGCACAGTGAAGGAAATTAAGCACAGTGGCGAAATCATATTAATTTAGAGCATTATCTCGATATATACGATATGCCAAAATCTTTTTCGTGTTCATAAAACATATCGATATATCGATAATCTCGATATATCGCCCACCCCTAATGCAGGTGCAGGTAAAACTCTGTACTGATAAACAGGCAAAGGTCAGGCGATGAGCAAACAGCATAAATAAGGCAAGGCAGGAATTGAGAAACCAGAACAATGATCAAAACCAGGATAAGAACATGACAATGTAGCAAGGCTTAATAAAGACAGGTAATATAATGCTGAGCATATACTTCGCAGCTCTGGTTTCCTCCACAGTCCAAAGACATGCAGGTTAGGTTAATTGGTGGCTCTAAATTGACCGTAGGTGTGAACGTGAGTGTGAATGGTTGTTTGTCTCCATGTGTCAGCCCTGCGATAACCTGGCAACTTGTCCAGAGTGTACCCCACCTTTCGCCCATAGTCAGCTGGGATAGGCTCCAGTTTGCCTGCGACTCTGTACAGGATAAGCAGCTACAGATAATGGATGGATGTACTTCGCAAAGAATGTGAAAACTGAGAGTCCTTAGATGCAGTGCTGCTCTGAAGGGATTGCAGCCTTACCATGGTGGGGCAGTTTGTGTGTCCCTATGGCCCCGAGAGCTACGTCAGCTGGAATCTTAGACTCCTGGTAAGGCCACCCATGCTGAACAGATTGAAGGGTATGATCCAGACAAAGCGCAATCCCCTGGTCTTCCAGGTTGGGGGTTGGGCATGGGGCCAACATCCCCACACCATAAAAAGCTCTTTTGTTACGGAAACTACGACAACAAGTCAAATAATATCTACTGGTACCAGACCAGACTTGAGTCCAATCTTAAACCCTGGTGGGTAAGTGTAAACCTGGGTGGCCAAAAACAACCTGCCACAGAACAGCCCAGGCTGAGCTCCAAGAGATGGGCCTGACATGGGGTGAAGCTCAAAGGGTAGCAAAAGACCGCACAGGATGGCGTCAATGTGTCGCAGCCTTATTTTCCACTCAGAAAGAAGAGGATAAGTTTCTAGTTTATTGACAAATAAATCGCAGCACAAGGCTGAATTACATATTCATCCATTAAAATTAACAAACACTAAGAAATTTATAATGCTAAATTATTGAAGTAAGTAAGTTATATGCAGTGAGTGTGACTGACGTGATTGAGTCCAGGTGTGTGTGATGAGTAATCGGGTGAATGTGAACGTGACAGAGTTTGGGCGTTGTAGTTCTTGTCGGTCGTTACAGTCAAGAACAGAACATCACAGGTCATAGCGAAATGTTGGCCAGTGACTTACTCATTTTTTATCAATGTTCCAAACACAATGTGTTACATTAGACATTTAATATCATAACAGTACATTTATTCATTTCCTTTAGTCTGCATTAATAAAATTAACTAACCAACTAGAAGAAGAAACCTTTATTCGTCACACGCACACTTCAAGCACAGTGAAATTCATCCTCTGCATTTAACCCATCTGAAGCAGTGAACACACGCGCACACACACCCAGAGCAGTGGGCAGCCACACCAGAGCGCCCGCGAAGCAGTCAGGGGTTCGGTGCCTTGCTCAAGGGCACCTCAGCCCAAGGCCGCCCCACGTCAACCTAACTGCATGTCTTTGGATTGTGGGGAAAACCAGAGCACCCAGAGGAAACCCACGCAGACACGGGGAAAACATGCAAACTCCACACAGAAAGGCCCTCGCCGGCCGCTGGGTTCGAACCCGGAACCTTCTTGCTGTGAGGTGACCGTGCTAACCACTACACCACCGTGCCACCCATAATGTTATTAGATTAATTTCCCTAACATTTTTTATCCCTGACAGTTTCCTACCAACCAAACCTAACCAGTACTGGAGCTTTTACCTGCCTGGTGGCCTTGCTAATAAATTCATAATCTGTCCATCCTTGAAGAAAAGGAAAGGTCTCTATGAGGTAGGAAGGAAATAGAAACTAAAATATCCATCTCCCTGACCTTCCAAAACCTTAGAGCCAATGCAGGCGCTGGTGCAAGAAAAAGGGAAGAAAAGACATGGAGACAGAGGTGTACTGACCCCAGAGAGAGAGAGGGAGCAGAGAGAGCAGAGTGATACAAAGAAAGAAAGGAAGGATTAGCATCCAAGTTGCTTCAGTGCCTGTCTACTACTGACTTCCTGAACCTGTCAGTCAGAGCAATTTAACCACTGACAGAAAAATAGCCCAGAGAAAACTAAACCGCCAAACAGCGGAAAGAAAGAAAGGGGGAGAAAAAAGAAGGGAGACATTCAAAGAACATGAGTCAAAGCTTTTAACTCTGGTATTAGAGGTTTTGTGCAAAATAAGGTAAGGGTGGAATCTCCATCATTGGAAGATATTTGTTTTTCATGTGGTGTTTTTATTATTATTTTTTTTTTATAGTGCAAGTCATTCAAAACTATACATTTTGTACAACCACGATTCCAAATAAGTATGGAAAATGCTCATAAAAACAAAAAGGAGTGATTTATAAATTCTATTCGTCCTGAGTCCCCCCCATATACACTAACTTCAAATCTGATGACTGTAACACTGTAAAGTTGAGACAGTTGTGTGTTTACCGCTCTGTAACATCACCATTTGTTTTAATAACACTTAATAAGCGTTTGGGCTCTGAAGACACCAGTTGGTTAAGTTAAGCAAATGAAATTTTCCCCTGTTCCTACATTATGCACGTCCAGTGTTCCAGCCAGTTTATTTCACCACAGTGCCACACCCTGCCCTCCAGAACTTACACCCTGACCCCAAATACCATCGCCATGCCCAAATTTATATGCTCCCTGCTCATAATTTTCCAGAATGTTCCAAGCGCCCAGCACATACCGTACGCTCCACCACAGAAAGAAAGTGTGCCCTAACGAGTACTAATAAATGCCCACATTTAGTGACAGTAATGCATGTTGACCAATCACAGTACACTATTAGCATGGGGTCATAGTCTTGCTCTGTCAACCATTTTGTCTTATTACAAGAACAAGTCAGTGACGCGGGCGGCACGGTGGTGTAGTGGTTAGCGCTGTCGCCTCACAGCAAGAAGGTCCGGGTTCGAGCCCCGTGGCCGGCGAGGGCCTTTCTGTGCGGAGTTTGCATGTTCTCCCCGTGTCCGCGTGGGTTTCCTCCGGGTGCTCCGGTTTCCCCCACAGTCCAAAGACATGCAGGTTAGGTTAACTGGTGACTCTAAATTGAGCGTAGGTGTGAATGTGAGTGTGAATGGTTGTCTGTGTCTATGTGTCAGCCCTGTGATGACCTGGCGACTTGTCCAGGGTGTACCCCGCCTTTCACCCGTAGTAAGCTGGGATAGGCTCCAGTTTGCCTGCGACCCTGTAGAACAGGATAAAGCGGCTAGAGATAATGAGATGAGATGAGAAGTCAGTGACACAAGCTAAACATAAGTGTAACAAGAGTATTGATCACACCAAATCTTGTGCTGATCCAAGCAACTTCATCTCAACCATAGCTTGTTCTCAGGGGCGCTATAGAGCTCTGGGACCACGCCCAGTCCCTTGCTCAATGTAACTTTGTGATTTTATGCACATTTGATCGGTGTGCCAAAATCCTTGAGTTTTCAAGCATCACAAGTGCCTCAAAAATGAGCTGGCGTGCGGAGAAAAAATAATAATAAGAAGAAAACATGCCGAAAACGATAGGGCTTTGCACTGGTGCTCAGGCCCTAAAAATCAGTTATGCCTACAAACGTATGAAAGAAAAAAAAGAGTTGGTTAAAGCAGCAAGGGATTCACAGATCTCTGTTTACCAAAACATAAGTACATCTAGAAGTTGTAGGACTAAACAAATTCAATCAAAAGTTAGGACCGATAGATCTAGACTCTAGATATAGATCTATAGAAAATTTAGTCACTAATGTTAAAGGGGAACTGAAGTTATTTTTAAACTTGCTTTAGTTCTTAATTAACGTGTTATTCAATTACATTTTTGGTTTTATTAACCTTATATCGTGACTCACATTGGCATATTATATTACACTTATCGGCCTTTTCGGTTTTTAGCCATGTTGAATGTAGTTCGTATGGTCCATGGCAGGCGTCGCTTATCCGCGCGATCTTCACGAGACTTGTGCGAGACTTCAAACGTGAAGTATCAGCGCCGCCATTTTGAAAACTGTTTACACAGCGGCCAGATCTTCATATCATTCCAATTTCGATTAATTTCAAGATTTGCCAGCTTCATCAGTGATGGAGATTATTCCATACGACTTCGAACCAACATGGAGTAGAGAAGAGTTGGAAAGACGACAGGATAAGGACGAGTCCGTCGCGCTTGTATTTATGTCATTACTGTCATACAATTAAAACGTGCCAGATCAGGCGGCTGGTGGGTTTTCAAAATAATAAATACATGCATGTATTTTTGCGATAAATACATATTATACTGAGCGCATTTCCCACATAATCCTCACTAAGGTTTCGGACAGCACTACAAAATGGCGTCCCCACTATATAGTGCCCTATATAGTGAGTAGGGAGCGATTTCGGACACAGGGAAAACTTCCGGCTTGATTATGTCAGCATTCGAAGGAGGGCGCGCGAGTCTTTTGACAACGTTGGCAGATGTTGGTCACTTTGATTTCCGCTGTGCGTTTTACTTCCGTCCTGCGATGTCTCGCACAGGTCTCAGTGAATCTCGTTTACAGCCATTGCTTTGACATATGGACTGATATATTACAGAGCATATTTCAAACACTCATAACTTGCTATAGCAGAGACAAAATAGCTGTCAGAAATGCGTTCCTATATTTTATAAAATGAGATGAATAGAATTTTGATAATAAAAAATTGGCCTTCAGTTCCCCTTTAACGTTAAAATTAACATGTTAGACAAGATCTAATCTAACATTAATATCCCGGACTAATATCAATTATTGATTAACACTATTTACTTACTTACTTATCTTCTTCTTTCCAAGTGGAAAATAAGGCTGCGACACTTATGGCCCTTTTCCACTACCCTTTTTCAGCTCGCTTCAGCTCGCTTCAGCTCACTTCAGCCCGACACGGCTCGCGTTTCGACTACCTCAGAACAGCACGACTCAGCTCGCTTCAGCCCTGCTTAGCACCCAAAACTCGCACGGTTTTGGAGTGGGGCTGAAGCGAGCCAAACCGAGCTGAGTGGGGCTAGGGGCGTGAGCAGACACTCCCCTGTGCACTGATTGGTGAGGAGGAGTGTCCTCACATGCCCACACACGCCCCGCGAGCACGCTGGGATCTGTAAACACCGTAAACCCGGAAGAAGGAGAATTACGAATTACGAGAATTTCTGAAGCCTTATGCGCCTCGCCTCATCTATACGCTCTTGCCAGTATCTGTTGGCGTTGTCGATGACAACAAGCCACAGCACCAAGACCAGCAACACTAACGACTCCATGTCCTCCATGTTTATTGTTTACTATTCGGGTCGTGAGACTACCGCTTAAAAGATCACTGATGTCACTGTTTGCGCCGCTTAACGACATCACATGACGTCCACCCACTTTTGCTAACTCCACCCAATGTGTCCACCCACTTCCAGCCAGCACGGTTCAGCGCAGTTGTAGTCGAAATGCAACTCCAATAGCCCCACTCAGCTCGACTCAGCCCAACTCAGCACGGCACGGCTCAGCCCGACTCAGCCGCGTTTGTAGTGGAAAAGCGGCAATAGACGCCATTCTGTGCCATCTTTTGCTACCCTTTGAGCTTCACCCCATGTCAGGCCCATCTCTTGGAGCTCAGCCTGGGCTGTTCTACGCCAAGTTGTTTTTGGCCACCCAGTTTTACGCTTACCCGCCAGGGTCCAAGGCAGCGCTATTCTTGGTATACATTCTTGTTCCATTCTCAGTACATGTCCAAGCCATTTCAGCCGGCGACGCTTAACCTCTAGCACAGTATTGTTGCACAGTACAGGTCTTCATTTGATATTTTCTGAGGCCAGAAGATGTGGCATATCTTCCTCAGGCAGCTGTTGTGAAAAGCGTTGATCTTGTCCATGTCTGTTTTAACCACTCGCCAACACTCTGAGCCATAGAGAAATACAGATTTCACATTGCTGTTATATAGTTTGATCTTAGTCCTTAGGCTGTACTGTTTTGACTTCCAGATGGATTGAAGTCGAGCAAATGCACTGTGAGCCTTGCCTACTCTGCTCCGAAGGGATTGCCACCTTACCGTGGTGGGGAAGTTTGTGTGTCCCTATGACCCCGAGAGCTATGTCGGCTGGAGTCTTAGACTCCTGGTAAGGCCACCTATGCCAAACAGGTTGAAGGGTAGGGTCCAGACAAAGAGCAATCCCCTGGTCCTCCAGGCTGGGGGTTGGGCATGGGGTCAACATCCCCACATCGTAAAAAGCCCTTTTGTTATGGAAACTACAACAACGATGATCACTATTAGTATTACTATTATTAGTAGTATTAACGTTAGACCTAGTCGAGGCTAATTGCAATTGGGTTGCAACCATTTAATTTTTAATTTTAAATAGGCCTAACTGTTTGGTCTGCCATTAATATAATAATACAGCAATAAATCTAAATATTAGTTTTTTACATTTGTGTTTCCTGTTGTCCTTGGGGGAAGTCATGGCCTAATTATTAGAGAAGCACATTTGGGACCAAAAGGTTGTCGGTTCGAGTCCCTGGACCTGCTGGAATGGCTGAAGTGCCCTAGAACAAGGCATCTATCCTGCACCTGCTCCCCAGGCTGCTCTGGGTATGTTGTACGTCGCTCTGGATAAGAGCATCTGCTAAATGCCTGTAATGTAATATAATACATTTAAGTTGCTGTACATCAACAGGCCGAACATTATTGGTCTATATTTGGCCCATGATCTCATTTTAGGTGATGATGATTTACAGATCTATATTCTCTAATATTTTTGCGCTAACATTAATTAAAACTAACAATCCCAATGCACCATGTTATCAGTGATTTGTGCAAAATACAGACACATGATCAAAGCTAAATTTATGAGATCAACACTGACAAGTCAGCACTAATGGATCCTTTATCACCTTTCAAACTTTTCCTTTAAATTAGTTTAATGTATTTAAACATTTTGCACAAATTGGCTGATTATCTGAGTGTGGAAACCTGTCAGTGGACAGCTGGCTGAAAGCCAAAAATAGGAGGCTGTTTGAAACAGCGCTGTAGTCGAGTCACTAAACCTCGAGTCTGAGTCCAGTCTCGAGTCCCCAGTGTTGAAGTCCGAGTCAAGTCCAAGTCATTAAAGAAAATTTCGAATCGAGTCCACTACTGATCTGAGTCCAGTCCGAGTCCAACACTCCAACCGCACCATTTGACGGTGGCTGTTTCAGCACCATTAACATTAGTTTGTTCCTGAACGTGACGTATGAACAGGTGAACGTGCTTCTCTTTATCAGAGAGTGCGCAGTATTCTGTCAGAGATGGTTGGGAGACAGATGCAAGTGCAGAAGGTGTGTTTATTCATACAAGTGAAGAGAGGTGAACAATCCAGAACAGCAGGCAAAATCGTAAAACAGTGAAACAGGCAACAGGTCGAGCGAGACACAAACAGGCTATCGTAGACTCGGCAGAATCAAAGACGAGAAACAGGAAATCAGGGATCAGGAAACCAAACAAGGAAATAAGGCTAGGTAATGTGTCAGCAACGCAACTCAATACTTCGCAAAGTGAGTGTGTTTTCACAGTTTTTATATTGGCGCACTGATTGTGCCTTAATCCTGTGCAGGTGCGAGTCGTTTACGGTGCGTGCACACTGTCCGGAGCATGCCTGAGAGTCTATCTGATGCACATGCCAAGGCATGCAGGTGTCACTCTTGCACGAAATTAGTACAAAATTTAATGTAGATATAAATATCTTTTGCAAAATTATTATGGCATGTTACAAAAGATAAAGAAAAAATCCGAATCCTCGTCTCCAATTTATGAGTCCGAATACAGTTAATGCACGAGTCCGAGCCCAAGTCCAAGTCATCGGTGTTCAAGTCCAAGTTGAGTCACGAGTCCTTAAAATTAGGGCACGAGACGGACTCGAGTCCAAGTCCTGCCCTGTGTCCGAAATCGCTCACTCGTTCACTACTCCCTACTCACTATCTAGGGAATTACTATATAGAGGACTATATAGTGAGCTCATTGGTAAAATGGAAAACACTTTCGGACACTAGTCCGTCATGCTGGTATTTACGTCATTACTGTCGCACAATTAAAACGCGCCAGATCAGTCAGCTGGTGAGTTTTCAAAATAATAAATACATGCATGTGTTTTTGTGATAAATCCATATTATACTGAGCGCATTTCCCACATTAATCAATACAAAGTACCTGCATCTTTCAGTTTTTTAAATCAAGGCTGAATGCTTTCTTCTTTGCCGCTGCCTTTTATCAAATCAAATTTGCGACTTTTAATTTGATTTCTTTCAGCGCGACCGCAATGCATGATGGGATATATTGCTTTGGCTAGTGAGCATCATTGTACACTACTTTTCATGACGCATTGTGGGATACTTTGAGTGCACTATATAGGGTGTAAATAATCCTCACTAAGGCTACGTTCACACTGCAGGCTGAAGTGACTCAAATCCGATCTTTTCGCCCATATGTGACCTGTATCCGATCTTTTATTGACAATATGAACGACACAGATCCGATTTTTTCAAATCCGACCCAGGCCGTTTGGATATGTGGTCCTAATTCCGATTCCTATCCGCTCTTTTCATATGCGACTTCAGTCTGAACCGCCAGGTCGCATTCATCCGACTTACACGTCATCAACAAGCCACAAACGTCACTATTCTGCGCTGAAGTAGGCGGCGGGTCTCTCAAAAAAAGTTACAACAACATGGTGCATAATCACGGGCGCAGATAGAGGGTGGGACTTGTCCCACCCAGATTTAAATTCACCTCGTTCGGTCCCCCCCACTTATAGGGAGGAAAAAACGTCTATGCTGTCTTTCTTTGCATAAGGCAAACCTCACGGAAAAATCAAAAGACTAATTACCATTCGGTTTATTGAGGTGCACAGCAGTACATACATAGTTGCAACAACTCACATAAAACAAAACAAAGACTGATATTCGGTTGGTTGAGCTGCGCAGACTGCACAGGTTGCGAGCTTGAGCTTGGTTGCTATGGTTACTAACAACAAGTTTGACAGGCATATCGGGGTTTGGGGTTGGTTTGCTGGCAGCTTTGTCCCCCCCCCCCCAGTTTTTTGTCCCTCCCAGTTCAAAAAACATATCTGTGCCCCTGCGCATGACATCAATGCGAGGGACGCTTCGGGCTGTGAAGGTTCTGAATCTTCTCAATGGAAGGACGCAGAGGTTAGGGAGCTGATTTCCATTTGGGGGGATGCAGCTATTCAAGCTAGATTGGATGGGTCATACCGCAACCGGGCGGTTTTACTTCCGTAAACACTGGCCATGCTCACTGCGTGTGACGTCGTCGTATCCTGCAATGCGCATGCGGAACACTTTTAGGTCGCTTTTCGTTCATACTGAGGATCACATACAAGTCGCATATATTTGTTAATGTGAACGACCTCACAAAAAAATCGGATTTCACAAAAAAATCAGAATTGAGCATTAAGCCTTGCAGTGTGAACGTAGCGTTAGGTTTCGGACAGCACTACAAAATGGCGTCCTCACCATATATAGTCCATAGGGATAGACTCGAGTACTACAATCCTGGCTTGAAATTGATAGAAACAAATAGAACAGGAGAGAAATTATGTTCCTGAATGTATGCATTGTGTAAAACTGTTGCAGAGACAATCACTTAAAATGCCTTTGTTAGCATTATTACTCAATTCTGAATATTACTTTTAATAAATACTGTATATAAGTGTGACTAGTTCTAAATTTCACAATTATTGGCCGAAGACAAAGTGAATATCACTTGATATTCACTGAGCCTTAGACAGATCATTGTTTCAGTATAAATACACAGGTGATTCTCATCTCATCTCATTATCTGTAGCCGCTTTATCCTGTTCTACAGGGTCGCAGGCAAGCTGGAGCCTATCCCAGCTGACTACAGGCGAAAGGCGGGGTACACCCTGGACAAGTCGCCAGGTCATCACAGGGCTGACACATAGACACAGACAACCATTCACACTCTCATTCACACCTACGGTCAATTTAGAGTCACCAGTTAACCTAACCTGCATGTCTTTGGACTGTGGGGGAAACCGGAGCACCCGGAGGAAACCCACGCGGACACGGGGAGAACATGCAAACTCCGCACAGAAAGGCCCTCGCCGGCCACGCGGCTCGAACCCGGACCTTCTTGCTGTGAGGCCACAGCGCTAACCACTACACCATCGTGCCGCCTAATAAAAATCATATTTAAAGAAATAATTAATTTCAAACTTCAAAAGCACAGACTTGTGTCACTTATCTAGCCGACTCACATAAAATACTTTGTTTTGAAATTGATAAAATAAATCACAATTCCACCTGACCGTTGAATAGTTTTAGACCAAACTGCATACCATCTTTAGTGCTCTAAGGAACAGCATTTTCTTTCATCACTTCTAATTCTTCCTCATTTACGGTGACGAAGCAACTGGCCGCCATTTTGCCGAGTCGCTCGAGGTGATTGGTCGAGAGATTCGTACTATTTCTCGATAATCAGTGCACACAATTTTCTATAATCACCTGTGTATTCATACTAAGTTATTAATAATACTATAATACTATTATGAAGCATTGTATTAAACTGGTTAAGTAAAGTTTCAGATTTGCATACTTATTTTATAAAAGTAATCTACCTTGCAGGGCCGTGCAAAGACCTTTGGAGGGGCAGGGGCTCAACATTCAAAAAAGGGCACTTGGAACAAATTTTTCACACAAGTTAACTTTATTCAAAACTAAATTTCAATTGCAACTGAACATTCTGTGTGTGTGTGTGTGTGTGTGTGTGTGTGTGTGTGTGTGTGTGTGTGTGTGTGTGTGTGTGTGTGAGATCCATCTAAATGCTGCAGTATTCTTCAAAGCAGCAGTCTTCGGTTTGCCATGTTCTTGAAAATGTCTATGACAACACTGTATTCAATATGGATATCTTTCTCAATTGCCAGCAGAAGAAGGTCTGACAGCCTAGAATATGTTGTGGACGTCGTCATTCAGCCTTAAGTTTTCGAAGCTGCTAGAATATGTTATTAACGCCGTCGTTCAAACTAAAGTTTCCGAATCTGCCACGTTAATGAAATGGATGGAGCAAACGGTGGGGCAGCACGGTGGTGTAGTGGTTAGCGCTGTCACCTCACAGCAAGAAGGTCCGGGTTCGAGCCCCGTGGCCGGCGAGGGCCTTTCTGTGCGGAGTTTGCATGTTCTCCCCGTGTCCGCGTGGGTTTCCTCCAGGTGCTCCGGTTTCCCCTACAGTCCAAAGACATGCAGGTTAGGTTAACTGGTGACTCTAAATTGAGCGTAGGTGTGAATGGTTGTCTATGTGTCAGCCCTGTGATGACCTGGCGACTTGTCCAGGGTGTACCCCGCCTTTCGCCCGTAGTCAGCTGGGATAGGCTCCAGCTTGCCTGCGACCCTGTAGAAGGATAAAGCGGCTACAGATAATGAGATGAGATGAGATGGAGCAAACGGTTTAAATATAGCCTAGGCGGCTTCATTAAGTGATAAACAACCCTACGCATTTACTGTTGTGTTCTAAGCTGCACAATATTGCATGTTCAGATAAATGAAAGGAGACTTTCAGTGTGACCTTACCATGCCGTTCCTTGCACTGTCTCCCACTGCCAACCGCCTGCATGCGCTTTCTGCACGGAGGTTCACTGAATGCATGACGTCACGGATTGATGCCCGCATTTACATAGAAAAACGTTATTTTATAAATCTATAATTTCATATATTATTGTCAAATTGTAGAGAATATTGATGTTGGAGCTAACTTATCTTTTACAAATATTAAAAAAAAAAAAAAAAAGTCCCTATGAAAAGGGCACTTTGGACAGCAAACAGAAAAGGGGCAGGGGCTAGAGCACCTGTAGCACCGGTTCATCGCACGTGGGTGCTACCTTGCATAGTTGTCCAGTATGGCTAATTTTCATGACAGATTCTTATAGATCTATAGTAATGTGTGCAAAATTGCAGTAGATGCATGAAAAATTGCCTGCGATAATGATTGGCGCGCTGCCCTCTTGGAAAGCAAGCTGGCACGCTGAGGTCTTCAGCTGCACAACTTTACGAGGTCTTCGTTGCTCTTATTTAAGCTTCATAATGTGGTAAAATGCAATGTTGACACGCAGCATACTGACTCACGAGAGTTTCCGCTCGCTCCTGCTGCAGGTGCGTGACCTCGCTGCTCTCCATTTGCTCACAAAATGAACAGTCTCTGATCTTTTTGATCACAACTTATTCTAATGCAAGTGTTTCACATCACCTTGTTATCATAACTGTTATTAGTCCTAAATTGCCCCGAGCCAAAAAAATGAGGAATTTCCGAATAAACGTACGTCTTCAAAAAACAATGACGTTGATTAGCTAAAACACGAAACACCTTGTTGCTTCACTGTTTTTGTTTGACTACAAGTCAACATAATTTTTTATTTTATTATTATTATTATTGGGGCAGCATGGTGGTGTAGTGGTCTAGACCACTACTCTTTTAACATGGCTTTATCAGCTTTTTTTTCCCCCTTGTGTCAATCCCAGGGTCCTTCATAAGGTTTTTTTTTTTAAATAACTTTATCTATTGGAATCCAAGTTGGTAGTTGAGTCCTTGAAGGACTGAGGAATTCAGCCAACATAATTGTATAATTTCCAAGCTGAAGCTAAAAATTGCTCGAAAAAGAAGCATGAGGTCGGTCCATCCATCCATCCATTATCTTATTCCATTTATCTGTCAGGGTCACAAAGGAAGCTGGAGCCAATCCCAGCTGACTTCAGGCACAAGGCGGGGTACACCCTGGGCATGTTGCCGATCTGTTCAGCAGAAGGTGTAAAAATTAATATTTCAAAAGTACGAGTTTTAGTTAGGGGCGGCACGGTGGTGTAGTGGTTAGCGCTGTCGCCTCACAGCAAGAAGGTCCGGGTTCGAGCCCCGTGGCCGGCGAGGGCCTTTCTGTGCGGAGTTTGCATGTTCTCCCCGTGTCTGCGTGGGTTTCCTCCGGGTGCTCCGGTTTCCCCCACAGTCCAAAGACATGCAGGTTAGGTTAACTGGTGACTCTAAATTGACCGTAGGTGTGAATGTGAGTGTGAATGGTTGTCTGTGTCTATGTGTCAGCCCTGTGATGACCTGGCGACTTGTCCAGGGTGTACCCCGCCTTTCGCCCGTAGTCAGCTGGGATAGGCTCCAGCTTGCCTGCGACCCTGTAGAACAGGATAAAGCGGCTACAGATAATGAGATGAGATTATTATTTTTTTTTATTTTATATTTTTACAAATTATGGCTTTTTGTTTTAATTTGCATTCCATTTCAAAATATTTGGAATTGTCGTTGTAAAATTTCTCCGCTAGACAGTCATGATGCTGGTTGAATATGCAACAGAGGAGGTCAAACAAGATACGTCTACTGCACTAAAGAAAACCTGAACTGCGGAACTTTTCATGAAGCTGCGATGCACTTAAGAAGCTGTAATACTCAGGAGCAAGGACAATCATTAACATGTTTCACTGATCTTACTGGATACTGAGTGTTGTACTGTTGCGCCACGCTAATTCACGTTTGCTTAGACGTGACAGAACATTACCATTCCTCCAAGTTTGGCTGTTTTAATGCAGCTTTGACAGCCATCTTGGTTTTGTTTTCAGTTGGATGAAGCTACTTGGCTTCATCCAACTGAAAAAACAAGTGCTGTAAAAAAAGAACACGACTTTACGGTCAACACAGTGCATCAGCAAGATGGAACGCACTCGCAATGAGCTGAGAGGTGTAAACGTGTCTACAACTGGAGTTATTTTACGATTTCTTTATTAAATTTCTTGAATTGATCAAAAATTGGTTGCATTGGTCCATGTGTAACGAGACCATAAAGATTATGATATCAAAACTGCATATTTTCCAACTGGAAAAAGAAAATACACGTTTTACAACAAAACCTAAACTATAAACAGAAACAAAACATGTAGAACAATTTAACGTTTACTGTGAAAAGTTTCATAATAACTCTATTACCAGCAGAGTATAGTTTTAAAGGAACAGTCCACCGTATTTCCATAATGAAATATGCTCTTGTCTGAACTGAGACGAGCTGCTCTGTACCTCTCCGAGCTTTGCGCGACCTCCCAGTCAGTCAGACGCAGTCAGACGCGCTGTCACTCCTGTTAGCAATGTAGCTAGGCTCAGCATGGCCAATGGTATTTTTTGGGGCTGTAGTTAGATGTGACCAAACTCTTCCGCGTTTTTCCTGTTTACATAGGTTTATATGACCAGTGACATGAAACAAGTTCAGTTACACAAATTGAAACGTGGCGATTTTCTATGCTATGGAAAGTGCGCACTATAATGACAGGCGTACTAACACCTTCTGCGCGCTTCGACAGCGCATTGATATCTGAGCTCCGTATCAATGCGCTGCCGAAGCGCGCAGAAGGTGTTAGTACGCCTGTCATTATAGTGCGCACTTTCCATAGCATAGAAAATCGCCACGTTTCAATTTGTGTAACTGAACTTGTTTCATATCACTGCTCATATAAACCTATGTAAACAGGAAAAACGCAGAAGAGTTTGGTCGCATCTAACTACAGCCCCAAAAAATACCATTGGCCATGCTGAGCCTAGCTACATTGCTAACAGGAGTGACAGCGCGTCTGACTGACTGGGAGGTCGCGCAAAGCTCGGAGAGGTACGGAGCAGCTCGTCTCAATTCAGAGAAGAGCATATTTCATTATGGAAATACGGTGGACTGTTCCTTTAATGTGGGACTCTTCCACATGGACAAACCTATAGACATTTTTCCTGATGATGATGACGACATATGTCTCAGAATGAGACTGTAAGTATAAAATTCCTTCATGTGTATGCGTTATTTCCATACTGGTTCTTACCCATGTCTGTGGGATCCTCTCGACCGGCCCGAGTGGTACGAGTAGCCGGAGTAGGTGGACTCCGTGTCCATGGTAACGTGTTCCTGCCCCAGCGATTGGCTGAGGGCGTTTTGTACGTTGCTCGACTTGTCAGTGGGGTTGGTGTAGTGGGAGCTAGTGAGCGGTTTTATCTGTCAGGAAGTGGAATTCACGCAGGAGATCGATGTAGAGCGTGCACTGTTGAGTGTCAATCCTGGATGTGAGTCTGGAGCCTCCCAGCCATCAAACATCAATCTGAAAAGACAGTTAAAATTTCAGGTCTGTAAAAATGTGTACAATGCTTGGCTAACAATAGAATATGACATTGTGATTTTCGAATCGCAAAAGCAGCCATTTTAATTATATCCTACATTAATAATGAGTAAAAATGAGTTGGGCCAGTCAGAACACTGCATACGTACACATGAACCTCCATTAATAAATGGATAAATAAGATAAATGAACAATATTGGGGAAGACCTATGGAATAATGACACTATTGTGTTGCTAAAGGCCTCTGCATGCTGTTGCGACAAGGCTTTCGCAGATAGCTTTTCGCAGACAGTTGTAATTTATCGTTGAGCGGGGAGTAATAGGCGTGCGCGATGTTATTCACCGGCACAACGCAAGGGGGCGCGAAGTCGCTAGGAGTAGTTGGTGGATGTGGTTAGTGGAGTGTTTATCCTCCGGTTACTTATAATGACTAGAACTTTTTTTTTTATAATGACTAGAACTGGAGTCGTATAGATGTACGTACTTCCTCAATCAACCGCTCTTCATGCTGCTCCATCTTCGCTCGTGTTTTTAAAAATGCCGGTCGTGAAAACAAACCAAACCGGGAAAGTAGGGAAGCGGAAGTGCGTGTACAGCGGATGTAGAGTGGACCAATCAGAGCCCTCTTGTCTGCGGCGCTGTCTGCGAGGCTTCTGCGGTGGTCACAATTTTTGGGAGGTGCGCGCAGAGCGTCTGCGAAGGTGGGGGGGCTATGCAGACACTGTCTGCGACGCTATCTGCGAGGACTGGGTTGTCAGCATAAATTGGCCTTAAGGGTGGCATGGTGGTGTAGTGGTTAGCACTGTTGCCTCACAGCAAGAAGGTCCGGGTTCGAGCCCAGTGGCCAACGGGGCCTTTCTGTGTGGAGTTTGCATGTTCTCCCCGTGTCTGTGTGGGTTTCCTCCGGGTGCTCCGGTTTCCCCCAAAGACACGCGGGTAGGTTAACATGGGGCAGCCTTGGGCTGAGGTTGGGCTGAAGTACCCTTTAGCAAGGCACCTAACCCACTACTGCTCCCCGGGTGCTGAAGCATAGCTGCTCACTGCTCTGGGTGTGTGTGTGTGTGTGTGCTCGTTGCTCACGTATGTGTGCGTGTTCACTGCTTCAGATGGGTTAAATGCAGAAGTTAAATTTCACTGTGTGCTTCAGTCTGTGCTTGAGTGTACGTGTGACAAATAAAGGCTTCTTCTTCTTCTAATTGCTGACTGTGAAATTGTGGAAGAGCAGATAATGCAACTATCCAACAGCTTTACTGCACTATTTAACCATTCAAGCTTCTTCCATCTGCCTTTAAAGGAGAACTGAAGGCAATTTTTTTATTATCAAAATTCTATTTATCTCATTTTATTAAATATCAGAATGCATTTCTGATAGCTATTGTGTCACTGCTATAGCAAGTTATGAGTGTTTGAAATATGCTATGTAATATATCAGTCCATATGTCAAAGCAATGGCCGTAAACGAGATTCGCTGAGACCTGTGCGAGACATCGTAGGACGGAAGTAAAACGTACAGCGGAAATCAAAGTGACCAACATCCACCAACGTTGTCAAAAGACGTGCGCGCCCTCTTTCGAATGCTGACGTGATCAAGCCGGAAGTTTTGTTTGTTTTGAGAGCAATCAGGAATGTTTGGAAAAAGTCGGCAGTAATCGTCATTTAAACTCGTTTTTGTGCAATATTTCGTTTGGAAAACAGTTTTCAAAATGGCGGCACTGACACCTGGCTGACACTTCACGTTTCGAAGTCTCGCACAAGTCTTGTCAAGATCGCGCGGATAAACGACGCCTGCCGTGGACCAAACGAACTCAATTCAACATGGCTAAAAACCGAATCGGCCGATAAGTATAATATTTAATTGCAATTAGTTGCCAATATGAGTCACGATATAAGGTTACTAAAACCGAAAACGTAATTGAATAACACGTTAATTAAGAAATAAAGCAAGTTTAAAAATAACTTCAGTTCTCCTTTAAGTAGCAAACAATGTAAATCAATTGCTTCATTTTTAGACCAGACTTTTCCATCATACCTAATGCAACTAATGCAGCTTATGTCTTTACATGCAAATGAAATGAAATGCAGTATTCTGTTATGGTCCAACCGGTTAATGCTGGCTAAAACAGAAAGGTGTCAGCATTCACTTTTTCAGCAGTTTGTGCTACAGTAGCTCTTCTGTGGGATTGGACCATATGAGCTAGCCTTCGTGCCCCATGTGAATCAATGAGCCTTCGGCACCCATGACCCTGTCGCCGGTTCACCGGTTGTCCTTCCTTGGACCACTTTTGGTCGGGTCTAACCACTGCATACCGGGAACACCCCACAAGATGTGCCATTTTGGAGATGCTCAGACCCAGTCATCTCGCCATCACAATTTGACCCTTGTCAAAGTCGCTCAGATCCTTACGCTCGCCCATTTTTCCTGCTTCCAACACATCAACTTCAAGAACTGACTGTTCTCTTGCTGCCTAATATATCCCACCCCTTACCAGGTGCCACCATAATGAGATAATCAATGTTATTCACTCCACCTGATTGGTGTGTGTCTACATATACACACACACACGCGTCAGTATGGATTCACTGTACTCTCCATTGAGTGCATGGGCCTGGGGTTTGAAACAAAAGAGCAGCAGTGTGACTTTTAAAACTTTGAACTCAGTGAGGGCTTGTTGCCTAGTAGCCATGTTTGTTTTCTGCTTTGCTATAATAGTGTTAGCTCATGATAAGTATGAACAGACAGCACTACTGGCAATAACAGGATTCCCAGATGGTGGAAAATGCTTGAGTAATTGTCGTTTGTTATTATAATTGCATATAAGTTCAGGGTATTCATGTTTTGAGTATTATTGAAGTTATTGAAATGACCTTCTCATGCTTCACAGTGGAGCAGTGCTCTAACTATCTGCGTTCACTTGAATATGGACTGCAGTGTGGAACTTGAACTTCAACATTTGTAAAAGATTTCAATATGCTGGAAGAAGCAAAAATTCATATAAAACTAGAAAGGCCCTCGGGGAGCACAGCCCTCCACCAAGGACAATAATCCACTTTTCTATGATAAGCAAATCCGCAACCGCAACCACTTTATATGTCTGGATGAGTCGGACTCACTGGCACTGATTCCGCAGCCTGTTTGTTTCAAATTAAGACATATTTTGAAACCGCTGTCCCTGTGTGCGCCTGCTTTCTCTATTACATTTCAGCAACTAACCTTCATGTGTATCCCAGAGGATTAGTGGTACCTGTGAACGTGGATTGTCATACGATGGAGTCATCGTATTTCTACAGTGTCTCTGTTTTGACACTACTGCACTTAGCTGCCATCGACTGGATTGTATGGCATTGTTGCACGCGAAGGCCAAATGGCGTATCTCACAACGTTAGCAAAAGAGACACTAGATTCTTAGATCCGTCCTGTGACTCAGATCCGCTCCGAAATTTAACAGGCTCCTCTTTGGCCAAATGTTACACCCTTCTACTAACCTTCATGTAAATCGGGTTGGTAGGTTTTGCGCAGTCCTACTTCCAGGCAGATCAACAAATAGACAAACAAACTGCACTGAAAACAAAACCTAATTGGTGGAGGCAATGAGGCGTCTCCTTCCTTTACCTCCTAAGAAGGCATGAAATCCATCTAATATTTTAAAAAGCATGTTGAGGTAGGTTTTGCTAATTCGGTAACCAAAACTAGCTACATTTAACAAAGTTAGCCTGTGTTCTTTGCTAATGCCAGGGTAAACTAATACTAATAATGTTTAGCTAAGTTTATTGGCTATGCAGCAAGTCAAATTCCGGCTAATGATAAATATTGGTTATTTACACAATTATTATTATTATTATTATTATTTACCAGTTGGTTATTGGTTATTTTATCAAACTATGTTGCATTAGTCAAGCATATAAACAGTGAACTTAGAGAGTAAATGATGTATTCAGGCAAAATGGTGTAGCTGGAGTGTAATTTAAAATGAAACCACTTCAGATATGTAATACAAGTTAGTTTTTACATGAAAATATGGCATGAACTTAATTTCATCAGTTAAAAATGATTTTTTTTTTATACAACCCCAATTCCAAAAAAGTTGGGACAAAGTACAAATTGTAAATAAAAACGGAATGCAATAATTTACAAATCTCAAAAATATGCTGGAGTTTCTTCTACTTTATTTTACAGGGACACACCAGCCCTACCTACAGTAATGTCTCTTAGAAATTCTTATAAATATGTCTGTAAGAGTCAAATACAACCCCGATTCCAAAAAAGTTGGGACAAAGTACAAATTGTAAATAAAAACGGAATGCAATAATTTACAAATCTCAAAAACTGTATTCACAATAGAACATAGACAACATATCAAATGTTGAAAGTGAGACATTTTGAAATTTCATGCCAAATATTGGCTCATTTGAAATTTCATGACAGCAACACATCTCAAAAAAGTTGGAACAGGGGCAATAAGAGGATGGAAAAGTTAAAGGTACAAAAAAGGAACAGCTGGAGGATCAAATTGCAACTCATTAGGTCAATTGGCAATAGGTCATTAACATGACTGGGTATAAAAAGAGCATCTTGGAGTGGCAGCGGCTCTCAGAAGTAAAGATGGGAAGAGGATCACCAATCCCCCTAATTCTGCGCCGACAAATAGTGGAGCAATATCAGAAAGGAGTTCGACAGTGTAAAATTGCAAAGAGTTTGAACATATCATCATCTACAGTGCATAATATCATCAAAAGATTCAGAGAATCTGGAAGAATCTCTGTGCGTAAGGGTCAAGGCCGGAAAACCATACTGGGTGCCCGTGATTTTCGCGCCCTTAGATGGCACTGCATCACATACAGGCATGCTTCTGTATTGGAAATCACAAAATGGGCTCAGGAATATTTCCAGAGAACATTATCTGTGAACACAATTCACCGTGCCATCCGCCGTTGCCAGCTAAAACTCTATAGTTCAAAGAAGAAGCCGTATCTAAACATGATCCAGAAGCGCAGATGTCTTCTCTGGGCCAAGGCTCATTTAAAATGGACTGTGGCAAAGTGGAAAACTGTTCTGTGGTCAGACGAATCAAAATTTGAAGTTCTTTATGGAAAATCAGGGACGCCGTGTCATTCGGACTAAAGAGGAGAAGAACGACCCAAGTTGTTATCAGCGCTCAGTTCAGAAGCCTGCATCTCTGATGGTATGGGGTTGCATTAGTGCGTGTGGCATGGGCAGCTTACACATCTGGAAAGACACCATCAATGCTGAAAGGTCTATCCAGGTTCTAGAGCAACATATGCTCCCATCCAGACGACGTCTCTTTCAGGGAAGACCTTGCATTTTCCAACATGACAATGCCAAACCACATACTGCATCAATTACAGCATCATGGCTGCGTAGAAGAAGGGTCCGGGTACTGAACTGGCCAGCCTGCAGTCCAGATCTTTCACCCATAGAAAACATTTGGCGCATCATAAAACGGAAGATACGACAAAAAAGACCTAAGACAGTTGAGCAACTAGAATCCTACATTAGACAAGAATGGGTTAGCATTCCTATCCCTAAACTTGAGCAACTTGTCTCCTCAGTCCCCAGACGTTTACAGACTGTTGTAAAGAGAAAAGGGGATGTCTCACAGTGGTAAACATGGCCTTGTCCCAACTTTTTTGAGATGTGTTGTTGTCATGAAATTTAAAATCACCTAATTTTTCTCTTTAAATGATACATTTTCTCAGTTTAAATATTTGATATGTCATCTATGTTCTATTCTGAATAAAATATAAAATATGGAATTTTGAAACTTCCATATCATTGCATTCCGTTTTTATTTACAATTTGTACTTTGTCCCAACTTTTTTGGAATCGGGGTTGTACTAAATAAGTACATTTAAAAGTATCTTTAGTCGAGTACGTTTTTGGCCGGATCCTTAACTGCAATCTCTGAATACGGCTTCTGCCAGCTGACTGTTTACAGAATGTGAATGATATGTGTATGCAAACACAAAATATTTTATTTGTAAAGGCAATGTGAGTACAGCCCAATGTTGTCATCACTGCCAAACCCAATCCGGACTTGAGGCACCTTGGCCAGAATCGCAGCAGTAGGGTGGCCAGTTCCTTTCCGCACCCTCACACACACACATTCAATTAACCTAACTGCAGGTCTTTGGACTGTGTAGGAAACCCACAGAGACATGGGGAGAACATGCAAACTTCACACAGAAAGGCCCCTGTCGGCCACTGGGCTCAAACCCAGAACCTTCTTGCAGTTAGGCCACAGTGGTAACCACTGCAACACCATGCTGCCCAGACAGCCAAATGTAATGTAATGAAAAGCTCCATCTCTGCCAGAACGTGACAAATAGCACTACAGTCATAGCTCGAGAACTTATCAGCCTGATTCCCAGGCCACGTCCCACCATCATCAGACAGACAGAGAGATACACACTACATGCGAAATGAAGACTGACAGTTACTGAGTGCTAGTCTGAGGAGTCATTGAGATCAGGCTAAAATTGCAGCACACACTTCTCATCTGCCACCACACACACACAGTCAAGTTGTCTGTGTGGTTATGCAGATTCCCCAACTTGAAGAGAGATTTGAAATGTCTACTTGGAGATGAAAACTGGATTTCACTCAATGACCAGAAGGGTTGTTTCCTTTTTCCTCTTTTTCCCCCCTTTTTTATTTTGATTTCAGGAGATCAGCTCCATGAAGCACTGCATTGATGGCAGAAAAGTTAGCTTCAGTTAGCAGGTTGCAATTGCTGGGTTTCACGTGACGTCACATCCGCCTCATTAGTTATTCAAAACTTTAGCTGGTGGTCTACCAAAGCTCAGTTGACAAAGCGTTTGTACGGAGAAGGTGCATTGCTCGCATGAAAAATGCCTTACGCTTGCGTTGTTTTCGGTTGTTTGAATCGATCAAACCGTGAAACTGATCAAAGTTTCTTCAGGGTTCCCCGTGAACTAATAAAGGGTGAACGAACACAGGATTTCACAAAAAGACGTCGAGAAAGGTGGCTTTTGAACCTCTCACTGAAATCGAAGGGAGCCGAGTCGAAGCATGCTCGAGTTTGCAGTGATCACTTGGTGAAAGGTTTGTATCTCCCTCTCAGCTATGGCCTGAGTGTTTTCCAAGTACTTTTCTTGCTATGTGTCGTTATTTTATGGTACTTTTTTTAGTCACGAAGCGCTAAAGTCCCCAGCTGTTTCTTTGTTTACTCCTCACAAAGTCCATATGCATGAAGGTCATGACAATTCTTCCCCAGCCGTACAGTTACAATGCGCCGTGATCACTTCTCCATCTTGTTTAACTAAGATCCAGGTTTTTATGGGGTTTCTGATGATCTTTGTGAATCTCTCATCTCATCTCATTATCTGTAGCTGCTTTATCCTGTTCTACAGGGTCGCAGGCAAGCTGGAGCCTATCCCAGCTGACTACGGGCGAAAGGCGGGGTACACCCTGGACAAGTCGCCAGGTCATCACAGGGCTGACACATAGACACAGACAACCATTCACACTCACATTCACACCTACGCTCAATTTAGAGTCACCAGTTAACCTAACCTGCATGTCTTTGGACTGTGGGGGAAACCAGAGCACCCGGAGGAAACCCACTCGGACACGGGGAGAACATGCAAACTCCGCACAGAAAGGCCGTTGCCGGCCACGGGGCTCAAACCCGGACCTTCTTGCTGTGAGGCGACAGCGCTAACCACTACACCACCATGCCGCCCCTCTTTGTGAATGATTTTATTTTATTTATTTGAGGATAACCCCTTGAGATGTGGCATCTCATTTTAAGGGGGTCATTTTCAAAGTTGTTGTTCTTCACCATTTTGGCAACGTGCATCCAGTCAGCGGGAAAAATACTGGGCGTGACATCATTGGAGTGAAATTTACCTGAGAGATAAGAGCCAACACAAGTGAGAATCAAGTGAACTGTTGTTTGTTTACACTTCAACTTGCAGCGCTTCGTTGTAGATGTGAACGAAAAGTAAAAAAAAAACAAAAACAAATGTACATACACAGGCAAAAACAATCCAGGATTCATTGGGCAGCGACTTGATCCCGAGGTCTTTTACCCAGCCACGTACAAAAAAGTTGTAAGCCTCCATACTCTTCCACGCTTTCATTTGTTCTGCAGTGTAGAAGGACGTCTGCAACACCAGATAGTTCGAGATGTCGGGGAACTCGACTGAAGGGTAGTTTTCAAGATCGTATGACGAATCCTTCTTTCCCAGACTGTAGGGGTCGATTCCATTGGACATAGCAATCTTCTGAATATATCTAAAGCGAGCAGTGGCTTCTAGATTATGAGCGTACTCTAAGGCCCTGTCCACACGGCAACGGATTCAGGTGAATCTGATAAAATTTTTTATTGTTTCGGCCTGACGTCCACACGGCACCGGCATTTTGGGTGCCCCAAAACGATATTTTTTGAGAACAGGTTCCAGAGTGGAAAAATCTGGTAACGGCGCCGTTGCGAAGTCGTCTGGATGAGTAGAACGGATTTGTTTACGATGACGTCACAACCACATGACTAGAACAAGCAGCACTCTCGTGCGCATCATTTGTAACAACAACAGCTTTTCTTTTAAATAAACAAGTAACTGAACCATTTCTTGAATTTCTTTTTTTTTATCGGATAAGACTGCTTTTCAAAATGTTCACACACAATATAAAAAGTTATATAAATAATATAAAAATGCTTTTCAAAATGTTCACATACAATAAGAAAATTAAGTTATATAAAACTATGCACACTAATAAAACTAATTTGTACACACAGAAGGCATGATTTCCTCGCGTAGTCGCAGCCATCTTCTTCTTGTTGTTGTGTGTTTGTTCCTGTGAGTGCTTTACGCCGGGTAGAAGAAGGGGTTTATGCGCATGCGTCCTACTTTTTCTATTGTTCTGGTGTCTCCGATGGGACCGTCTTACAGCGCACGTAGAGGTGTGGCATGTGTATTGCATCGTTTTCAGTAAGCGTTGCGTTGCCATATGTACCTGATATTTTACTGATCCGTTGCCCATGTGGCCGCGATATTTTTTTTACCCGCTAAAAAAAAATCTCGTTGCCGTTGTCGTGTGGATGTAGCCTAAGTTATCGCTAGTTGTTTGCACTACGGCAGCTGTTTAGACCACCAGCTATTTCACTTCCGGTAAAACCGCTAAGAAAAGTCACATGACTGAAACCCAGCAATAGCTAGTGGCCATTAGCTGAAAGCAGTCAGTCAGTTAGGTGACTAATAGGACAAGTAGGTAATAAACCTTTAGATAAAACAGAAAGAAAATGTATACATGAGCTATTGCACACAATGTACATGAACACCAGTAAACGGACATTAGTATGTGCAAACATGCAATAGTTTTAAGCTTAAATATTAAATTTAGTACAAAATTATCATTTAACCTTCATTAAAAATACACATGTAATTTACCTCTGTACAAAAAGAGATACTGCACCTTTAAATTGCACAAGTCCATTAGCTAGCAAGCCAATTTCTTCTTAAAACTATTAGCATTACAGTTAAAACACAATGCACCAAACTGCAACAGTTAACCACACATTCTCTCACAATGCTGATTACAAACAGAATGCAGTTTGCTCTCATTTACAAATAACATTATCCCGACAACATAGTGCTTTCATTAGGCAAACACATTAGCAAACAGAGCTACAACCACTGACGCCAAACACTACTCTCATTCAATTACCAGACGCCATGACAAACTGGTTTGGTAGCAGCAGCAAACTTTGTAAAACCCAGGATTTAAAGTTCAGCTTCTTACCAGTTGCCTCTCCAGTCTTTGTAGATGTTCAAAGTTCTGCACAATAGCCCACGGATCACTGCACTGATAAGAACTTTTTTTAGCAGCTTCTTAAAGGAGAACTAAAGGCAAATTTTTTTATTATCAAAATTCTATTTATCTCATTTTATTAAATATCGGAATGCATTTCTGATAGCTATTGTGTCACTGCTATATCAAGTTATGAGTGTTTGAAATACGCTCTGTAATATATCAGTCCATATGTCAAAGCAATGGCCGTAAACGAGATTCGTTGAGACCTGTGCGAGACATCGTAGGACGGAAGTAAAACGTACAGCGGAAATCAAAGTGACCAACATCTGCCAACGTTGTCAAAAGATGTGCATGCCTTCATTCGAATGCTGATGTAATCAAGCTGGAAGTTTTGTTTGTTTTGAGAGCAATCAGGAAAGTTTGAAAAAAGTAGGCAGCAATCGTCATTTAAACTCGTTTTTGTGCAGTATTTCGTTTGGAAAACAGTTTTCAAAATGGCGGCACTGACACCTGGCTGACACTTCACGTTTCGAAGTCTCGCACAAGTCTCGTGAAGATCGCGCGGATAAGCGACGCCTGCCGTGGACCAAACGAACTAAATTCAACACGGCTAAAAAACGAATCGGCCGATAAGTATAATATTTAATTGCAATTAGTTGCCAATACAAGTCACGATATAAGGTTACTAAAACCGAAAACAGAATTGAATAACATGTTAATTAAGAAATAAAGCAAGTTTAAAAATGACCTCAGTTCTGCTTTAACAACAACGGCATCCGAACAGCATCTATTCCAGCGTGGTTTTTGACTGCACGCCTGTAACTTCCAGAGCTGCATTGCGTACACTACCGTTCAATAAGACAATTGTGTGTTTTCCATGAAAAGTCACACTTTTATTTCCCACCATAAGTTGTAAAATGAATAGAAAATATAGTCGAGACATTTTTCTGGCCATTTTGAGCATTTAATCGACCCCACAAATGTGATGCTCCAGAAACTCAATCTGCTCAAAGGAAGGTCAGTTTTATAGCTTCTCTAAAGAGCTCAACTGTTTTCAGCTGTGCTAACATGATTGTACAAGGGTTTTCTAATCATCCATTAGCCTTCTGAGGCAATGAGCAAACACATTGTACCATTAGAACACTGGAGTGAGAGTTGCTGGAAATGGGCCTCTATACACCTATGGAGATATTGCACCAAAAACCACACATTTGCAGCTAGAATAGTCATTTACCACATTAGCAATGTATAGAGTGGATTTCTGATTAGTTTAAAGTGATCTTCATTGAAAAGAACAGTGCTTTTCTTTCAAAAATAAGGACATTTCAAAGGGACCCCAAACTTTTGAACGGTAGTGTATATGACACCATGTGCCGGGTTGAGTACACCGGACAGTAATTAAGCTGGTTGCTTCTTCTGTTTTGTTCTCAGGGTGTTGACATTTGGCTAGTGAATTGTCATCACCTCTTTATTGTTTGGGGGTTTTTTTTCTGTGCGTTTTATATCCTAAAATCCCCACATTTTCTTTAAACTGTAGTTTGACTTAACACACACACACAGCATCATGATGAAGATTTGAGAGGATGAGATCAATCAGATCAATCTCGTGTTTCAAAAGAAGCTCAAACAGACTTTTCTGTTCAACTCTCCTTCAGAGATGCGTCATTCTGAGCAGATAAAAATGGCTTCATCGTTAAGCCTCGATCCATCCTCATTTCGCTCTATTCATGTGTGAAGTCGATGACTGTCACCTATTCGCTAAGGCTAAGCCATGTGAATCTTCTTCATAACCATGTGAACCAGATGTTAAACCAGGCTCTACCCAAAAAGCAGTAGTTTTAATTGCTCGCTAGAAGTTTCATCATTACTGCTCAATTGTGAGCCTCACAATCAGTGGCACAGGTGCCCAATTTTCCACAAGAAGTGTGTGTGTGTGTGTGTGTGTGTGTGTGTGTGTGTGTGTTTCTCTAATTGTGTACAATCAGGGTGGAGAATAAAACCCCACTTCTCTGTGGTGTGTTTTATGATCAATATGATTCTACTCTTTTCAAAAGGAAATGTAATGGGACCAGGAGAGATTAGACAGACAGAGGGCCCTGTGGTGTTTTTCAAGACGCTCAGCTGGGATTTTAAAGGACTTTAATGAGTCTCTGTTTGTAAAGAAATGACAGAAATAGAGAGCGCCGAGGCCTGGTACATGCTCCCAGCTTCACTCAGGTTCAGTGTGTAGACCTACAGCTGAATATTAAGGGTTCAGGCAGGAACTGGCAAGCTGAGCCTTGCCCAAAAGCTGCAGTGTGTGTGTGTGTGTGAGGTAAGATTTAACTCTCGATGTGTGAGAGAGCTGTCTACTAAACACACACACACACACACACACACACACACACACACACACACACAGAGGACACACCATCTCTGCCCTACACAGTCTGAGTCTTGAGTTAAACTGAATTACGCTGAAAATAACTGCATTCCTGCACGCGCACACACACACACACACACACACACACACACACACACGGAGAGAGAGAGTTAGAGAGAGAGCGAGTACTCAAACTACAGATACACAACTACCGAAATCCTACACAGAGATTTCTCGTATTGTAGAAATCAGATTATCTGATATAGTATAGTTTTTTTAAAGCATACCATTCATCATAATGATTACAACTAAACCACTTGTCTGAATTTAGCGTGTTTCTTGTATGTTTTATTAACAGTCGGCGTAAAATCTCTTCAACAGATATATTTACTATTTATATCCCTCACCAAAAAATTCCTGTGCAGGGATTGGCCAAGGATGGCTCACGTGACATAAAATAGTTCCACCATTGATGAAGCAATGTATCTCGTGACATCAAAACCAAGCAAAAAAAAAAATACAAATAAAATTGATTGGTGTGAGTCAGTCATGGTATATACCAAGAACTCAGGCCATTATTAAAAAATGTTCTGTTTCCGGTCCACCGGCCGGATGAGTGCGGTTGAAATTTTTTTTTAACGCTGGTTTTTCGACATTTTTTTTCGGGTTCGTAAATCTAAAATCGAACTTGACATTTCCACATTCCCAGGGCTTTCCACTAAGGCTCATACTAGCCAGCCATGACAAATAAGTAGCCGGGGGAGTAAACACAAAATAAACTCCTGTGCACGCAGTTCCCAGGATTAAATGTATTTTCCACAGACCATGTATTTATTCACTTTACTCAAATACAAAATAAAATGGCAGTAAATCTTCTTTCTTTTCTTGCGTATTGCATCATGAGGCGTTCCTGGCTTGTAAATCTCTTATTTTCGGTGCATGACACATTCACGCAGCTGAGCATGCTATGAATTAACAACGACAGCGGTCTGCAGTGGGGCTACACAATTACACACTCAGCGAACATTTCTCCATTTGTGTATGAAAATACACTCCAACCACTCAGCTTGGTTTCATTTACAACCAACGGTGTCTTTTGATGCCAGCACGTAATTGAACGAGAGAAGACTGGTTTACCGGAGACAAAATAAGCGTCATCTCTGCTTCTGTTCCCTCCGACACACTACTGCCTCCGCCGAGTGCGCGCGCACTCTCAACTGAATCAGCTCTGCGCATGTGCCGTGCGGCACAACGGCCACCATGAAGGAAGGAGATCCGGAGTTTTCAAACATTTGCTTAAGTGTGAAATCGCAAAATGGTATTCTAGCGAACAACAAAATAGTAAAGATTCAGAAAAACAAATCATTCAGTGATCATTTTAATAGTGTAATTTCATCCGAACTAGGCCTAACGCTCGATTTAGAACTACAAAAAGTCCGCGTGTCGGACATTTTAAGTACGTTTGTAAAAGTTTTGCAAATGTTGCAGTCAGCATTTAAAATGCTAACTTAAAGTTTTTGTACAAGTTTCAGTTGATTAAACTGTCATTTTATTAAATGTGTCTGCTTTTGTAATAAAAAAGTACTGAAAGAAAAAGCAAACACAGCATTGCAATTTCTCATCCATCCATATATATATTAAAAAAATAATAATAATAATAAAAAATAATAAATCCCTCCCTCCCGATTGAAAATTTTTTTGCTCACCCGGTGGACAGGAAATGGATTTTTTTTTAAGGATGGCCTCACGCTACAATTTCTAGCTATACAGCCAACTGGAGTCACCGCTATGAGTTAGACCTCTAATTTTTTTTTTTCAGATTTATTTCTAATTCTTTGTAGTCAGCACTTTTAGTTTGGAATTTTTTTCATGAGGGATATAAAGCTAATATACAGTGTCTTGCAAAAGTATTCATCCCCCTTGGTGTTTGTCCTGTTTTGTCGCATTACAAGCTGGAATTAAAAATGGATTTTTGGAGGGTTAGCACCATTTGATTTACACAACATGCCTACCACTTTAAAGGTGAAAATTGTTGTTTTATTGTGACACAAACAATAATTAAGATGAAAAAAACAGAAATCTGGAGTGTGCATAGGTATTCACCCCTCCCCAAATTCTATACTTTGTAGAGCCACCTTTTGCTGCAATTACAGCTGCAAGTCTCTTGGGGTATGTCTCTATTAGCTTAGCACATCTAGCCACTGGGATTTTTGCCCATTCCTCAAGGCAAAACTGCTCCAACTCCTTCAAGTTAGATGGGTTGCGTTGGTGTACAGCAATCTTCAAGTTAAGCCACAGATTCTCAATTGGATTGAGGTCTGGGCTTTGATTAGGCCAGGGCCTTTCAAAGTGTGGGGCGCGCCCCCCCTGGGGGGCGCCAGAGTTCTTCAGGGGGGGCGCAACGTGAGAGACAAAATGGATGGGTTTTAAAGCTACAGTGAGTGAGGTGACAAGTCTGGGCCAAGCAAAAAAACAGAGCCTCCAGGATGTTGCGATTTGCAACTTCAGCGCAAATTCAACCAATCCCCGCGAATTCAGGGCGGTGTTGCAATTACATCCAATCACCGCAACTTTCCCGCAAATTTGACCAATCGTTGGCGTCGTCTTGAGGTGACGTCGACAAACTACCTTCCGCCTTACTTCTGTGTGTTCAAGAGAAGCAGCATGCGCGTCGTGTTGCCAGATTGGACGATTTCAACTGCTTTTTGGCGGGTTTTGAACATAATTTGGACTGGAAAACGTCAGCAGTATCTGGCAACACTGAAAGTGTGTTATGTTTACAGTGAAGGACTGTGTGCACTTTATTTTTTTTTTTAACTTAATACAAGAAGTTAATGGATGCCAACATTTTTGCCAAAATGGTATTTTATTTTCCATTGTTTAGGCAGCTTCAGCATCATACTGTGAGATTCTGTTCAAATTGTTTTTTCTTCTATGAAGCCTGAGCCATTTATTTTATTAGTTTATAATTATTGTTTAATTTAGTCTTCAGGAGAGACTGCCTGCACACAGTACTAGTATTAATAGTTTTTTTTCTTACATGAAAGCTGAGGCATTTATATTATATTTGAAGGTAACTTCATGTTGTGCTGTGAGGTTCTCTGCACTTTAACTTTTGAACCAACAGGTGCATTTGGATAAGTAAAGCCTATTTTTCTGCATTTTTGTAGTCCTGGTAATCTTTTATATTGGTAAAGTTGTTTATAGGACCATTTCTCAGTGTCTTTGTTTTTTTTAATCAATAGTTTTTCAGTAATAACTTAATATTTAACATATCACTCAATTTTAATCACAAAAAGAGAAAATCGCAACAATTTCTCGCAACTTTCACTTCTTCCCACAATGTAATCGCAACAAAAACCTAAAAAACACCGCAACTTTCATCACAATTTTTTTGGAAACCCCCGCAACATCAGACATTTTAGCCCGCAACAATCACAAAAAAGGCCCGCGGAATCCTGGGGGACTGGAAAAAGAAGGAAGTATGACCACGATTATTTAAAGTTTGGATTTTCATGGACTGGATCTGAAGATGCTCCACTGCCACAGTGTGTTGTCTGCCAAGAGGTGCTAGCTAACGATGCTATGGGATGTTTAAAATGTGTAAAACAAGATGTTTTAAAAAGCACAGATGTTTAAAATGTGAAAAAGAAAAAAATAATGTGTACAACAAGCATTTTTTTAAAAATACGAATGGAACTTTAAGTATAGCAACAACAAAAATTGTAATGGGGGGGCGCTGTTGTTTATTTGCTCTCCGAGGGGGGGCTGACTCTCCCACACTTTGAAAACCCCTGGATTAGGCCATTCCAAGACATTTAAATGGTTCTCTTTAAACCACTCCAGTGTAGCTTTAGCAGTATGTTTAGGGTCATTGTCCTGCTGGAATGTGAACCTTCGTCCCAGTCTCAAACCTCTGGCTGACTCAAACAGGTTTTCCTCCAGAATTGCCCTGTATTTCATGCCATCCATCTTTCCTTCAGTCCTGACCAGCTTTCCTGTCCCTGCAGATGAAAAACATCCCCACAGCATGATGCTGCCACCACCATGCTTCACTGTCGGAATGGTGTTCTCAGGGTGTTGGGTTGGCGCCACACATGGCATTTCCCATGATGACCAAAAAGATCAGTTTTCGTCTCATCTGACCAAAGAATCTTCTTCCATGTGTTTGGGGAGTCTGCCACGTGCTGTTGGACAAACTCCAAACATGTTTTCTTCAGCAATGACTTTTTTCTGGCCACTCTTCCAGAGTGGTGTGTACAGCTTAAAGTGGTCCTATGGACAGATACTCCCATCTCCGCTGTGGATCTCTGCAGCTCCTTCAGTGTTTTCTTTGGTGTTCTTGTTACATCTCTGATTAATGCCCTCCTTGCCCGGTCTGTGAGTTTTGGTGGGCGGCCTTCTCTTGTCAGGTTTGTAGTGATGCCATATTCTTTCCATTTTGCTATAATGGATTTGGTGGCACGGTGGTGTCGTGGTTAGCACTGTTGCCTCACAGCAAGAAGGTTCTGGGTTCGAGCCCAGTAGCTGATGGGGAATTCTGTGTGGAGTTTGCACGTTCTCCCCATGTCTGCGTGGGTTTCCTCTGGGTGCTCCAGTTTCTCCCGCAGTCCAAAGACATGCAGGCTAGGCTAATCGGTGGCTCTAAATTGTCCATAGGTGTGAATGGTTGAGAGGAGAAAACCTTTACAATAATCCAGTAAAAGGCAACAGGAAACCACTACTGTAATGTTCCCTAGAGACTTTGATGGCTGAAGCTGTCAGAGCGGCCACGTAGTGATATGCCAAAATGGATGGATGGATAATGGATTTAATGGTGCTCCATGGGATATTCAAAGTTTGGGATATTTTTTATAACCCAACCCTGATCTATACTTCTCCACAACTTTGTCTCTGGCCTGTTTGGAGGCTCCTTGGTTTTTATGTTGCTTGCTTAGTAGTGTTGCAGAGTCAGGGTCCTTCCAGAACAGGGTGATTTATACAGACATCATGTGACAGATCATGTGACACTTTGATTGCACACAGGTGGATCTTAATCAACTAATTATGTGACTTGTGAAGTGAATTGGTTGGACCAGCTCTTATTTAGGGGTTTCATACGAAAGGGGGTGAATACCTATGCACACTCCAGATTTCTGTTTTTTCATCTTAATTATTGTTTGTATCACAATAAAACAACAATTTTTGCCTTTAACGTGGTAGGCATGTTGTGTAAATCAAATGGTACTAACCCTCCAAAAATCCATTTTAATTCCAGCTTATAATGTGACAAAACAGGACAAACACCAAGGAGGATGAATACTTTTGCAAGACACTGTACCATGCACTAAGAGACACCGGTAATTATGGATTCTCTTTGGTGACTGGTGTTGTACTATGTTCTTCAGAGCTGTGCCTGTCACAAAATAGTACTATGCCAGTCACCTCAGACAATCCATACTTTCAACCAGAGCCTGTCAGGGCATGGTATAGTAGATTAGTAATACGATGTATTCCACGCTGCAGTATTGCTGTTTACAGAATCAAGGTATTTTCTCCAGCGTCTCTCCATCTATTCTCACACTAGTGAGCTACAAGATGACCATCTGACATCTGAACTGAGATGCTGTGCAAATTAAATACGACGAGATAAAGTGACAAATCCAAAGGGTTTGGCTTGCTAATTCCCTGTGGCACATTTGGTCTGACTTTTTCTTCCGTTTGAATAAAAATAAAGCTTGGAAGGAAGCTGAAGAGTTTGGCGAGCTCACCAAAATAGCTAGTACCTTTAGCTTGTTTAGCATCTATCTTCCAATAAAGCTAGAACAAAGCCGAGTAAATTGAATGTTAGCACATTTTAAACAAGGGGTGTCTATAAAATGTACACTGGGCTGCAGGCTGTATGTTTTGGCTACTACTGTTTATCAGTAGAAATGGTAATAATAAATAAAAACAGGACAGTGAAAACCCATATGTGATAACAATAGTGGTGAACATAGAGTTACTGAAGGGGCGTACACATAAAAGGCAAGGCAAGGCAAGTTTATTTATATAGCGCATTTCATACACAGTGGCAGGTCAGTGTGCTTTACGGAGGTAAAGGCAAAACAGTAAACAATAGAAAATAAAATTACATAAAATAAAGGGGGAAGAAGAGAGAAAAATAAAAATAATATAAGAATTAAACAATAGTAGAAGTAAAATAATAAAATGAAGTAAAAGTTCAGTAAAAAACAGCAGAATAAAATAGAATAAAAGTTAAGTAAAGTTTAAAACATGCAAAGACTGTAAAAGTTAAGTAAAGTTAAAACATGTAAAGATGATGTTTATCAGTTAGCAGAAAGCATCTGAAAACAGCTTGGTCTTTAGTCTAGATTTGAAGCTGCCAACAGCAGGAGCATTTTTAATGTAATTAAAAACGTAGCACTGGATTTAAGGCCATCCTTAAAAAAAAAATCCGTTTCCTGTCCACCGGGTGGGCAAAAAAAATTTCAGTCGGGAGGGAGGGATTTATTTATTTTTATTTATTTATTTTTATTATATATGGATGGATAAGGCGGCACGGTGGTGTAGTGGTTAGCGCTGTCGCCTCACAGCAAGAAGGTCCTGGGTTCGAGCCCCGGGGCCGGCGAGGGCCTTTCTGTGTGGAGTTTGCATGTTCTCCCCGTGTCCGCGTGGGTTTCCTCCGGGTGCTCCGGTTTCCCCCACAGTCCAAAGACATGCAGGTTAGGTTAACTGGTGACTCTAAATTGACCGTAGGTGTGAATGTGAGTGTGAATGGTTGTCTGTGTCTATGTGTCAGCCCTGTGATGACCTGGCGACTTGTCCAGGGTGTACCCCGCCTTTCGCCCGTAGTCAGCTGGGATAGGCTCCAGCTTGCCTGCGACCCTGTAGAAGGATAAAGCGGCTAGAGATAATGTGATGTGATGTGATGGATGGATAAGAAATCGCAATGCTGTGTTTGCTTTTTCTTTCAGTACTTTTTTATTACAAAAGCAGACACATTTAATAAAATATGACAGTTAAATCAACTGAAACTTGTACAAAAACTTTAAGTTAGCATTTTAAATGCTGACTGCAACATTTGCAAAACTTTTACAAAGGTACTTAAAATGTCCGACACACGGACTTTTTGTAGTTCTAAATCGACCGTTAGGCCTAGTTCGGATGAAATTACACTATTAAAATGATCACTGAATGATTTGTTTTTCTGAATCTTTACTATTTTGTTGTTCGCTAGAATACCATTTTGCGATTTCACACTTCAGCAAATGTTTGAAAACTCCGGATCTCCTTCCTTCATGGTGGCTGCCATTTTTTTGTGCCGCACGGCGCATGCGCAGAGCTGATTCGACAGTGCTTTCCACAAGCGCCGGCTGCCGGCCACACAATTAAGTCCAGCCGGCTACTTTAATGACTATTTTTGTAGCCCACAGGCTCTAAATATTAATTTTCGATTTTAATAAAATTAAATGTTTATCTAACGGACTGACAATAATGTCAAACTGAACCGTTGATCAAGGGAGAGCAACTCATCCGCGCCCCGACATGCGGTGTGCGCGCGCACTCAGTTGCGTGAATGTGTCATGCACCGAAAATAAGAGATTTACAAGCCAGGAACGCCTCATGATGCAATACACAAGAAAAGATTTACTGCCATTTTATTTTGTATTTGATTAAAGTGAATAAATAAATGGTCTGTGGAAAATACATTTAACCCTGGGAACTGGAGTTTATTTTGTGTTTACCCCCCTGGCTACTTATTTGTCATGGCTGGCTAGTATGAGCCTTAGTGGAAAGCCCTGGGAATGCGGAAATGTCAAGTTCGATTTTAGATTTACGAACCCGAAAAAAATGTCGAAAAACCGGCGTTAACCGGCGTTCTGTTTCCGGCCGGTGGACCGGAAACAGAACATTTTTTAATAATGGCCTAATTATAGGTTTTCAGCACTGGGTTTAATTCGAGATCTTTTGCACTGGATTTAATTATAGATTTTTAACACTGTATTTAAAGAGAGCTTTTTAACACTGGATTTAATTATAGATTTTTAGCACCAGATTTAATTATAGATTTTTAACACTATTTAAAGAGAGTTTTTTAACACTGGATTTAGTTATAGATTTTTAGCACCAGATTTAATTAGAGATTTTTAACACTATTTAAAGAGAGCTTTTTAACACTGGATTTAGTTATAGATTTTTAGCACCAGATTTAATTAGAGATTTTTAACACTATTTAAAGAGAGCTTTTTAACACTGGATTTAATTATAGATTTTTAGCACCAGATTTAATTATAGATTTTTAACACTATTTAAAGAGAGCTTTTTAACACTGGATTTAGTTATAGATTTTTAGCACTGGAGTTAATTTGAGATTTTTTTTGCACTGGATTTAATTATAGATTTCTAACACTGGATTTAATTATAGATTTCTAACACTGGATTTAATTATAGATTTGTAGCACTGGGTTTAATTTGAGATCTTATGCACTGGATTTAATGATAGCAGGGATGAGAGTGGGTGGTCATCAAAAAAGCAGAAAACAAGATAAAGGTATGCGAGGGTGCCGAAGGCGCCCGAAGCCAAGGGGGTGGGGGGGGGGGGTCTGGGAGGAATACCCCCCAGGAAAATTTTGAATAATAAGGCCTTACAAACCACTTTTCCTGCAATCTGAGCTGAAGTAGATAAAAAAAAATCTGTTGTCTTTTTTATACATTTACATGAAAATATGTTTCAAATCAATAGGAGTATTGTTTGAATTCAAAATAAAATCACATTCTACATTCAAGGGTATGGTTATAATTCATGATCAACAAAAATGACAAACTAAATTCACATTAAACTTAAGTTCTATTAATTATCAAAATGTTCATATATTACAAAAAATTTCTTCGGGTGACTGACCTTTTCTCCCCATGTCCTCATTAGTTGCATATGATTTCTTCAAAAAGTCTTTTGAAATATTTAAGTTTTCAAAACTGTCAGCATTAATTCAGATTTACTGACTATCTATCATATACATGTTCAATGTATTAACTGAGTAAATTGAGGCATTTTGAGTAAAAAAGCCGATACGAAAGAGAAACGTATTTTTGAAGAGCAGCGACGATGAACATGAAGTTGCAAGTTTCGATAAAATAGAACGGATGTGGGTACTTTTGTAAGAACTGTTATGATTGGCTATCATGCTCTCGCCATCGATGTTTTGGCCAATTACATTGCAGAGAACACGTATTCTACCGCGAGACTTAGCGAGACTAAAGATGGCGAAAATGTAAACATGTAACATTGTCGTAGGAATGAATTACGCTTGAGTATCACGAAGGAACATACCCCAACCCCCCCTCAATAAATGAAGAAAAAATCTCAACGGATTTGGCATAATATAAAAAGGTCGATTTTTACTCAGGAAAAGCGGAAATCCGCCGAAAAGCGGAAAACTCTCATCCGTTATAGATTTTGAAGACTGGATTTCATTCTAGATTTTTAGCACTGGATTTCATTCAAGATTTTCAGCACTGGGTTTAATTCGAGATCTTTTGCACTGGATTTAATTATAGATTTTTAGCACTGGATTTCATTTGAGATTTTCTGCACTGGGTCACAGCTCTGGATGTGAACTGACAAGTGTAATTAACTTCTCTGTCTGCTTTCCCGACATCAACGTGGATGCTTTGCCCACAATATGTATCTTCTTTTGGCTGATGCATGATCACATCAAAGTACATTCCATCAAAATCTTAACTCGGATGAACTTTTTAAACAAACAACAAACATTTTTCGGTAACAGCATGCACTGTCCATCAACACATTGTTCTGAATTATTGGCATGCATGTTTTTCAATAGATACCAAACGGTCCTTTTGAACATATTCCTTAAAATCCCTTTCTGTACAAAACGGTGACTCCCTTTGCGTAACTCTTTTTGTCCACCAACACAGATCCTGACACGGAGTCATGGAAACAACAAAATCTTCAGCTGTCACCATTGCTATTCTCTCCTCATGCTATAAATAGCAGCTGCTTAATCTGATAAAACTGTGCTCACAAAACAGAAAGTGTTATGACTCCAACATTACTCCAGAACGATGTGTCTCCTGATATCTCATCTCATCTCATTATCTGTAGCCACTTTATCCTGTTCTACAGGGTCGCAGGCAAGCTGGAGCCTATCCCAGCTGACTACGGGCGAAAGGCGGGGTACACCCTGGACAAGTCGCCAGGTCATCGCAGGGCTGACACATAGACACAGACAACCATTCACACTCACATTCACACCTACGGTCAATTTAGAGTCACCAGTTAACCTAACCTGCATGTCTTTGGACTGTGGGGGAAACCGGAGCACCCGGAGGAAACCCACACAGACACAGGGAGAACATGCAAACTCCACACAGAAAGGCCCTCGCCGGCCACAGGGCTCAAACCCGGACCTTCTTGCTGTGAGGCGACAGCGCTAACCACTACACCACCGTGCCGCCGTCTCCTGATATTTTAACCAGAAATTCTGACACCACTAATAAGAGAACAGCAGTTACCCCAGGCTTTTATAATTACCAATATAATTAGCCTATTTTTTTCCGCTGGTTACCTTTGCTATGACAAATGCGACCATTGTTTTTTTTTTTTTACTTTTGATTCACAGAACAAAAATTTGGTAAGATGATATCCCTGATACAGAGACAAAAGACAATCCAAAAGTGGAGGCTTGGAGTATTGAAACAGAAGTGCCTTGTGAATTTCCTTGTTTTTGAATTTGTGGGAAAGAGCAAGACTTTGAGCAAGAGCAGGAAGAGACAGAAAAAGAAAGAATGGGGAGAGAGAGAGAGAGAGAGAGAGAGAGAGAGAGAGAGGTCATCCAGGTCATTATAAACGTAGCATTAAGTGAACGTGACTGGAAAAGAACTGAAATCCTGTTTATTTGAAAGTCTGGGGCAGTTGTGTAAAATACATGACTAGAAGAATGTGAAATCAAGACTATAACCATGTCAGTGTAACAACTAGAAGGGCACTCGGTAGAGTGTATACATTGTCTTGCAAAAGTATTCATCCCCCTTGGTGTTTGTCCTGTTTTGTTGCATTACAAGCTGAAATTAAAATGGATTTTTGGAGGGTTAGCGCCATTTGATTTACACAACATGCCTACAGCTTTAAAGGTGCACATTGTTGTTTTATTGTGACACAAACAACAATTAAGATGAAAAAACAGAAATCTGGAGTGTGCATAAGTATTCACCCCCTTTCGTATGAAACCCCTAAATAAGAGCTGGTCCAAACAATTCACTTCATAAGTCACATAATTAGTTGATTAAGATCCACCTGTGTGCAATCAAAGTGTCACATGATCTGTCACATGATGTCTGAATAAATCAGCCTGTTCTGGAAGGACCCTGACTCTGCAACACTACTAAGCAAGCAACATGAAAACCAAGGAGCCTCCAAACAGGTCAGAGACAAAGTTGTAGAGAAGTATAGATCAGGGTTGGGGTAAAAAAAAAATTATGCCAAACTTTGAATATCCCATGGAGCGCCATTAAATCCATTATAGGAAAATGGAAAGAATATGGCACCACTACAAACCTGACGAGAGAAGGCCGCCCACCAAAACTCACAGACTGGGCAAGGAGGGCATTAATCAGAGATGCAACAAGAACACCAAAGAAAACACTGAAGGAGCTGCAAAGATCCACAGTGGAGATGGGAGTATCTGTCCATAGGACTACTTTAACCCGTACACTCCACAGAGCGGGGCTTTATGGAAGAGTGGCCAGAAAAAAGTAATTGCTGAAGAAAACACATTTACAGTTTGTCCAACAGCACGTGGCAGACTCCCCAAACACATGGAAGAAGATTCTTTGGTCAAATGAGACTAAAATTGATCTTTTTGGCCATCATGGGAAATGCCATGTGTGGCGCAAACCCAACACCCTGAGAACACCATTCCTACAGTGAAGCATGGTGGTGGCAGCATCATGCTGTGGGGATATTTTTCATCTGCAGGGACAGGAAAGCTGGTCAGGACTGAAGGAAAGATGGATGGCACTAAATACAGGGCAATTCTGGAGGAAAACCTGTTTGAGTCGGCCAGAGGTTTGAGACTGGGATGAAGGTTCACATTCCAGCAGGACAATGACCCTAAACATACTGCTAAAGCTACACTGGAGTGGTTTAAAGGGAAACATTTAAATGTCTTGGAATGGCCTAATCAAAGCCCAGCCCTAAATCCAACTGTGAATCTGTGGCATAACTTGAAGATTGCTGTACACCAACACAACCCATCTAACTTGAAGGAGTTGGGGCAATTTTGCCTTGAGGAATGGGCACAAATCTCATTGGCTAGATGTGCTAAGCTAATAGAGACATACCCCAGCAAAAGGTGGCTCTACAAAGTATTGAATTTGGGGGGGTGAATACCTATGCACACTCCAGATTTCTGTTTTTTTTTCATCTTAATTATTGTTTATGTCAGAATAAAACAACAATTTTCACCTTTAAGTTGTAGGCAGGGTGGCACGGTGGTGTAGTGGTTAGCGCTGTCACCTCACAGCAAGAAGGTCCTGGGTTCGAGCCCTGGGGCCGGCGAGGGCCTTTCTGTGTGGAGTTTGCATGTTCTCCCCGTGTCCGCGTGGGTTTCCTCCGGGTGCTCCGGTTTCCCCCACAGTCCAAAGACATGCAGGTTAGGTTAACTGGTGACTCTAAATTGACCGTAGGTGTGAATGTGAGTGTGAATGGTTGTCTGTGTCTATGTGTCAGCCCTGTGATGACCTGGCGACTTGTCCAGGGTGTACCCCGCCTTTCGCCCGTAGTCAGCTGGGATAGGCTCCAGCTTGCCTGCGACCCTGTAGAAGGATAAAGCGGCTAGAGATAATGAGATGAGATGAAGTTGTAGGCATGTTGTGTAAATCAAATGGTGCTAACCCTCCAAAAATCCATTTTATTTCCAGCTTGTAATGCGACAAAACAGGACAAACACCAAGGGGGATGAATACGTTCGCAAGACACTGTATCTCTGTCAAGCCACGTATTATCAACATCAAAATCAACTCACTTGAACCTAGGATAATACTAAAGCTGTACGCCAAATTTGATCAAAAGCCGTCCACTACTTTTTGAGTTACGTTGGGAACAGACAAAAATATCTTGGATCCACATACATATCTGGATCCTGGATCTGCCAATATAACCAGATTTGCTTCAAAATCTAATCAATTGTTTGTTGACCCATGGGCCACCTTTCGTCAAAATTTCATCCAAATCTGTTCACGACTTTTTGAGTTACACTGGGAACAGAAACAAACATCACCTCCTCCAACAAAGCTGGTGGAAGTAATAAAGATCAAAGGATGCTACACACCGAAAAGAAAGCCTTCCCAAAGCTGTTGTTTTATCCTGTGATGTAAAACAACATCGCTCATAAAAACCACAAAGCTAAATAAATCCATGTAAGCTTTCCATTTAAAAAAAATGTTATGTTTCACATAGACATTTTTTGACGCCCCAACAACTGATCTTAACCCAAATTTGCCTCACACTACATAGTGAGAAGGATGTGTGGTGAGCATTCGTTCACCTCAAACATGTTTCACACACAGCACTGGAACAACAGCATGCAATCAGCACCCAACTGTATGTGATGATTTTTATTGTGCTTTTGTGAATTCAATCGATTTCTATGGACTTTAGCTTCTTCTCAAGTGACCCTAAAAGCTTGTTAATATCAAAGAACATTTGACTGCCACTTCTGACGCACTTCTTACACATTCGTCCGTCAGCACAGACTTGTTTTTACTGAACATGGGGTCATCAGCCTTCCAGTTGTTTTCCTATCGACAAAATTCTAGTTGAGAGTAACTACCGGTACACATACTGTGGCAGCGGGGGCGTGGTCAAGCGCCGGTCTGTGACAGGAGGGCGGAGTCAGGGAAGGTAAGTGGCAGAATCACGACACCTGAGAGCAATTAACCTGTGTTTGTGTGTCTTCCCAGTGACCGCGCCCTATATCAGGAGGGAGAGCGAGAGCGGAAGGAGCTCACCCTTGGACGAGACGCTGATGTGTGTGTCTCTGTGCGTCCGACACATATTGCTAAAACTGAAAAGTGTGGCAATAAAAGCCTTGTTTCACCTGATCTCTGTCCTGCCATCCTCTGTCCCGGGTTTCGGCACCACTGTGGTAATTTCCCTGTGGGTGGGTGGAGCACAGAGGACGGCAGGACAGAGATCAGGTGAAACAAGGCTTTTATTGCCACACTTTTCAGTTTTAGCAATATGTGTCGGACGCACAGAGACACACACATCAGCGTCTCGTCCAAGGGTGAGCTCCTTCCGCTCTCGCTCTCCCTCCTGATATAGGGCGCGGTCACTGGGAAGACACACAAACACAGGTTAATTGCTCTCAGGTGTCGTGATTCTGCCACTTACCTTCCCTGACTCCGCCCTCCTGTCACAGACCGGCGCTTGACCACGCCCCCGCTGCCACACATACAATATAGGTGGGTTTTTTTTGAAACGGAAAGAAAACTAGAATTGCATTGTTAAATACTCAAATCTTTGCACTGTATTCATTTTAATTACGAGTATTCATGCATCCCTACGAGGCTTGGGCGATACTGATGTTTTCCTCACATGCGACTGCGATAAACATTTTAATCATCCAGAAATTCCAGCCCCAAAAAAAGACAAGGAAATGAGCATTACCATCATTTCAGTTTTAAGGAATGTCCATGAGTACATTCATACATTTAAAAAAAACACTTTTCTTTTCTTAATATTAAAAAAACTGTTTGTTAAATGGGTGGTGTAGTGGTTAGCGCTGTCGCCTCACAGCAAGAAGGTCCAGGTTCGAGCCCCGGGGCCGGCGAGGGCCTTTCTGTGCGGAGTTTGCATGTTCTCCCCGTGTCCGCGTGGGTTTCCTCCGGGTGCTCCGGTTTCCCCCACAGTCCAAAGACATGCAGGTTAGGTTAATTGGTGACTCTAAGGTGGTGTTTACATTAGACCGTATCCGTCTCGTTTTCGTCGCGGATGCACTGTCCGTCTACATTAAAACGCCGGGAAACGACTCCACAGGCGGAACAACTTGAATCCGCCAGGGCCCACGTATTCAACCCAGTTCGTATCTGATCCAGTGCTGTGTAAACATTGAGGAACGAGGAAACGCTGTGATGAGCTCTAGCTGGCGTCATCATTGGACAACGTCACTGTGACATCTACCTTCCTGATTCGCTGGCGTTGGGATCGCACACACAGCGGCTCAGTCCCGAATCACTGCTCGTGCGCTTCACTCGTGAGCTCTGTGAGCTGCGCAGGGCCGGAGTGCGCACCCTCCAGAGGGCACTCGCTGTTCAGGGCGGAGTGATTTGGAGCGCAGGAGGAAGCGCTGAGCTGCACTGAGGTTTATTTACACATTTCAACTTATTTACCTTCTTCAGGCGCTTAAACTCAGAGAGAACATGAACATCACAGCCAGGTGTGTTTATCTGCTGGAGAAGGTGTTCGCTTGCCATCCTTCCACTTGCAAGTGGTGAGTGACTTGCACATGCCCGATATGCACTGGGATCATGTGACGTGCCGTCTAATTAGTCATGTGATTAGCGTATCCGTGTACTGGCGTTGCTGTGTGCACGCGAATCGTTTTAAAAACGTTAATCTGATGATCCGCTGATACGGTCTAATGTAAACACCACCTAAATTGAGCGTAGGTGTGAATGTGAGTGTGAATGGTTGTCTGTGTCTATGTGTCAGCCCTGTGATGACCTGGCGACTTGTCCAGGGTGTACCCCGCCTTTCGCCCGTAGTCAGCTGGGATAGGCTCCAGCTTGCCTGTACAGGATAATTGGCTACAGATAATGGATGGATGTTTGTTAAACATTTTTTAAAAAGTGTTAGTAATATTTTTAAAAAACCTGAGAGAAAGAAAATGTGGCGGCACGGTGGTGTAGTGGTTAGCGCTGTCGCCTCACAGCAAGAAGGTCATGGGTTCGAGCCCCGTGGCCGGCGAGGGCCTTTCCGTGCGGAGTTTGCATGTTCTCCCCGTGTCCGTGTGGGTTTCCTCCGGGTGCTCCGGTTTCCCCCACAGTCCAAAGACATGCAGGTTAGGTTAACTGGTGACTCTAAATTGAGCGTAGGTGTGAATGAGAGTGTGAATGGTTGTCTGTGTCTATGTGTCAGCCCTGTGATGACCTGGCGACTTGTCCAGGGTGTACCCCGCCTCTCGCCCGTAGTCAGCTGGGATAGGCTCCAGCTTGCCTGCGACCCTGTAGAACAGGATAAAGCGGCTAGAGATAATGAGATGAGAAAGAAAATGTCCAAATTAAACCAGGACACAATAAGAATATTATCACCTGTGCAGTCAGGAACTGTGGCGAAACCATCAGCTAGATGGTGGATTTTAAGTGATTCTGCTGTAATACGCCGTTAAAGGCCAGGTCCCACTGCACTTACGGATGCAAAGAGGATGTAAAACGTAAAAAAATCTTTGCCATCCGTTGGAAAACGCTATGCATCCGTTGTGTACTCATTGCATACGTGCTTCATACGCTCTATCCATCGAGCATCCGTCCACTGTGATTTCATCCGCGCAAAAAGTTTTGAGCTGCACAAAACTTTTAGAACGGATGAACTTTCCGCCGTGTACGATGTAAATCCGTGACATATACGAGCAACAAACGTTCTATGTCCGTTATCATCCGTTAAACGTCTGCTGTATCCTCTCTGCATCCTCCGGGCATCCTCGCAACTCACATCCGCTGCAGCTGAAAACGGAAAGAGGGAGGAAAGATAAGGTACAGGAAACGTCTATTCATCGTTAGTAGCACGGAAATAGAAAGGACGTAAGCGTATGCATCTCGTATATAAAGTATTCAAAACGGACAAAGCGTTTATATCTGGGATGTATCTCGTATATTTAGGATGTCTGGAGTATGTCTAGAGTATGTAGAAGGACACCTAGCGGACAATCGATATTTTGTATAAAAAGGGGGAGAAAATCATCTAGTAGTAGAGATGTATCGATGTAGCCGCCAGCATGTCTTTCCGCTTTATGCTGACGGCGTGCGTGCTGCATCCCTTTATATCCGCGGAGCAGACGCAATTCATACCCCCCGCATGCGCAGTGAACGGTCTGCATCCGATATACATCCGCGCAACATCCCCTTTGTTTCCGTTAGGCGTACGTGATGCATCCCCTTCATCCGCTATGCATCCGCTCTTTCTGCTATGCGTCCGCTTCTCAGTTATCACCGGTAACCCCGTCGGAGCTGTCATCCACTTCCATCCGCTTTCATCCACTAGGCTTCCTATGAACATGCGTTTAACATCCCCGCTATATACTACCCACGTCTGTTCTTTTCCGTTATGTTTTCGCAAATTTTCGCCAATTTTGTCCATTTCTGGAGCGGATGAAAACGGATAGAGCCACCCCCAAAATTTTGCTCGTCCGCTGTGTCCTTTTTGCATACATTTTGTGTCCATCGGCCAGTGGGACCGGGCCTTAACAAAAGCAAAAGTAGTAAGTAAGTAAATAAATAAATAAACCCTAGCACATCAATACACACTCACTGGCCACTTTAATAGGAACTTGTTCTCGTTTCTAAGATTCTTGTTCTTGGCTGCAGGACTGGAACCCAATGTGTTCTTCTGCTGTTGCATGCTGAGATGCTTTTCTGCTCACCATGGTTGTAAAGAGTGATTACATGAGTTACTATATCCTTCTTGGCAGCTCAAACCAATCTGGCCATTTTCCTCTGACCTCTCTTATCAACAAGGCGTTTGTTTCCACCCACATACAGTGCCTTGAAAAAGTATTCATACCCCTTGAACTTTTTCACATTTTTCCACCTTACAAACACAAACTTAAAAGTTTTTCATTGAGATTTTATGTGATAGACCAACACAGAGTAGCACATAATTGTGAAGTGAAACGAAAATGATAAATGGTCTTCAAAATTTTAAACAAATAAAAATCTGAAAAATGTGGTGTGCATTAGTATTCAGCCCCCTGTACTCTGATACCTCTAAATACAATCCAGTGCAATCAACTGCCTTCAGAAGTCATCTAATTAGTTAATAGAGTCCTACTGTGTGTAATTTACTCTCAGCATAAATACACTTGTTCTGTGAAGGCCTCAGTGGTTTGTTAGAGAACACTGAAGAACAAACAGCATCATGAAGACCAAAGAACTCACCAGACAGGTCAGGGATAAAGTTCTGGAGAAGTTTAAAGCAGGGTTAGGTTATCAAAAGATATCCCAAGCTCTGAACATCTCAAGAAGCACTGTTCAATCCATCATTCAAAAATGGAAAAAGTATGGCACAACTGCAAACCTACCAAGACATGGCCGTCCACCTAAACTGACAGAGCGACCAAGGAGAGCACTGGTCAGAGAAGCAGCCAAGAGGCCCATGATCACTCTGGATGAGCTGCAGAAATCCACAGCTCAGGTGGAAGAATCTGTGCACAGGATAACTATAAGTCATACACTCCACAAATCTGGCCTTTTTGGAAGAGTGTCAAGAAGAAAGCCATTGTTGAAAGACCGGCATAAGAAGTCCCGTTTGCCAGAAGCCATGTAGGGGACACAGCAAACATGTGGAAGAAGGTGCTTTGGTCAGATGAGACCAAAGTTGAACTTTTTGGCCTAAATGCAAAGCGCTATGTGTGGCGGAAAACTAACACTGCTCATCACCCTGCACACACCATCCCCACTGTGAAACATGGTGGTGGCAGCATCATGCTATGGGGATGCTTTTCTTCAGCAGGGACAGGGAAGCTGGTCAGAGTTGATGGGAAGATGGATGGAGCGAAATACAGGGCAATCCTGGAAGAAAACCTGTTGGAGGCTGCAAAAGACTTGAGACTGGGAAGGAGATTCACCTTCCAGCAAGACAATGACCCTAAATATACAGCCAGAGCTACAACGGAATGGTTTAGATCAAAGAATATTCATGTGTTAGAATGGCCCAGTCAAAGTCCAGACCTAAATCCCATTGAGCATCTGTGGCAAGACTTGAAAATTGCTGTTCACAGACGCTCTCCATCCAATCTGGCTGAGCTTGAGCTATTTTGCAAAGAAGAATGGGCAAAAATTTCAATGTCTAGATGTGCAAAGCTGCTAGAGACATACCACAAAAGACTTGCAGCTATAATTGCAGCAAAAGATGGCTCTACAAAGTATTGACACAGGGGGGCTGAATACTAATGCACACCACATTTTTCAGATTTTTATTTGTTTAAAATTTTGAAGACCATTTATCATTTTCGTTTCACTTCACGATTATGTGCTACTCTGTGTTGGTCTATCACATAAAATCTCAATAAAAAACGTTTAAGTTCGTGGCTGTAAGGTGGAAAAATGTGGAAAAGTTCAAGGGGTATGAATACTTTTTCAAGGCACTGTAACTGTCGCTCACTCAATGTTTTTTGTTTTTCGCACCATTCTTTGTCGAGACTGTTGTGTGAGAAAACACCAGGAGATCAGCAGTTTCTGAAATACTCAAACCAGTCCATCTGGCTCAAACCAACACCCATGCCACAGTGAAAGAAAGTCACACTTTGAGATCACAAGTTTTCCTGTTCTGATGTTTGAAGTGAACATTAACTGAGGCTCTTGATTTGTATCTGCATGATTTCATTTATGCATTATGCTGCTGTCAAAGGATCGGCTGATTAGAGAACTGCATCAAACAGCAGGCGGATCGGTGTTCCTAATAAAGTGGCCAGTGAGTGTACTTCTTTTACAAATAAACTGTCGATTGCTCACAAGGCTCACATTTTCATCGTTTATGCTACTCACAATGTTGTAAAGCAAAACTTCAGTTGGAAAAAAAAACCCATTAAAAAACGTATTTAATCACACTTTAATTAATTATCATCACCATTAATGTTATTTGTAAAGCATTAGATCTGACACTTGAGACGCTTTTTAAATGCTCTGAATTATGAACCTAGGTTTGGTGCGAGCCAGAGAGAAAGAGAAATAGGAAACCTGTGTTATCGCTGAGAGACAGGTTACCGTGACAACCATGCTGTAAACAGGCTAACACAGGGGTGACGCAACACGTTATCACCATTATTTTCCTCCTGAATTATTTTTAGATATCGCCCATCTTAATGGGTAATGAGTATTAAGTGAGAAAGCATGTATGTCCCAGGTGCCTTCAAAGGCTGAGCTTCAGAAAAAATCCTCCGACTTCGAGATCAGTGTGTTTGTGATACGTGCAGCCAGACATAGTG